>NC_090725.1:51411899-51436899 GCF_036898095.1 Palaemon carinicauda | reverse complement strand
TATATATATATATATATATATATGTATATGTATATAACACCAAAGAAATGTAGCCGTTTCTAGTTCACTGCAGGACAAAGGCCTCAAACATGTTTTTATTCATGTCTGGAGTTTGGCCAATTTCATCACCACGCTAGCTAACGCAAATTGATGATGGTGGGACACTTTAGTCTGATCACTCACAGCAAACCATTCTCTTTTATGGGCAGGATGACCAGAAAAGCTTTGCCGATCATGGCAATCCACAAACCGTTTCACCAAGTTAAGGTATCCCCATCAGAAAGGGCATACTGTGTGTATATACCATATATATATATATATATATATATATATATATATATATATATATATATATATATATATATCGCTGAAGCTTGATTGGTAAGAGTCCGTGCTGAAATGGTTTCGGCTAAGAGGCATAGGTTCGAATCTTTGCTCAGCCAGATCTTATATATATATATATATATATATATATATATACATATATTCAAATAAGCCATAAATTCTAATACATTAATGTCTGGATTCTTTTATCGACCTCGGGACAATACCATTTATTGTTACCGTCATACAAGCAGGGATCAGGGTTCGATTCCCGGCCGATCAGATGCTATGGTCTTTGAGTGGTTCCGCCTTGGGACTCTAATAACGAGGTCAATAAAAGAATACAGACATTAATGTATCAAAATGTATGGCTTACTTGGAAATAAAAAAAAACGTCTAAATGTGCAAAATTTATCACAGATATATATATATATATATATATATATATATATATATATATATATATGTGTGTGTGTGTGTGTGTGTGTGTGTCTGTGTCTGTGTGTGTATGTGTGTGAGTGTAAGCGTAATTAGGATTAGGACCACGCACTTGCGTGCACCCACACAGATACCGAAAGACCTTCATCTCCAACAGAAAGCGACGTAGGCTTGTTGCAAAATCGAGCAATTCGAGAGGGAACGAGGCGTTAACAATTTTTCGCTCCAGAACTGACGTTCTTTTTAATTACATTAATCAAATTTTCTTTTATGGGGAAATGATGGAGCGCCAGGCGCTGCTCTAAAGATAGATAGAGTCATTTTGCTTTTGGGGGAAAAATGCAGGAGATTAATCGCTCTGGCATTGGAGGATACAATTCTTCTACCTTTTTTTATATATTTTCCGCTTTTATTTCTTATTTCTATACTTTCCTCATGAACAGAAAGATGAATATATTTTGGCTATTTTTGCCCTATTTCTAACTGATTTACATTATTTCTTTTGTACCACATGTGTATCACACACTCGTATACTGGTAAAAACCTGCCGTGAAAAACGGTAAGAATCCTGGAATAAATGTTGCCAGGCATTTACCGATTATAAAACGGATATATTGACGTAAAGGAGTGATATTAAGGTGACCAACCCGTAAAATATAATAACAAAGTATGGTATAATTACGGTCGGCTTTATTTTACTGAAATACGGCTAGAACAGTACATTTTTACGGAGAATTTCCGATTAAAATTACGGGTTTTTTAACAGCATACAATATAGCGGTTTTTTTTCTTGTATATATTATCGATCGTCCTCCCCTCAAACTAATAACCTGTTTAAGCCTTCAAGTTCTTGCATCATTATGTTTAAATTTTTATGCCGTTCTTGCTTGGAACGGCTTGTATATAAACTCATGCTCCGTCGAAATCAAGTTAGTTACATTTGCTTCTCGGTTATTACCTAACTGATACCACGCTTACTTTATTAAAGTTTATTAAAAAAACATAGTCCTAGGACATCACCTTTTCCAGACCTATTGAGAAAAAAAAAACTGAGACAAAAAGAAGTTTCTAGAAAGGTACAAATAAGACGAAATGTACAAGATATTACTGAGTGGGTTCTAGAACATTTTCATAAAATTAGGAATTATTCACGGATAAACAAAAACATCGAAAATCTGGAAGAAATTCCTGAGCTTTATTGAAATTAAAATATTTCAATCTTGCTTACGCATCTACAAGGCAAGGTAGTCAACTACATCTTAATCAGTTCAAGGTACATCGGCATTTATCAGTATAGAGTCTAGCGTATTTTATTAGAATTTTGCAAAATATTACTGTTTCCGTAGAGGCAAATTTTTTAAAGAATAATCTACTTTTAGATAAGATAGGTAATGTGTTTTAAAAATACATATGGATTCACACTGATCTTGTGATTTATTCAACAAATAGATAAGCATCTAATGACAATAGCATTGATAAAACCACAGCAATAATAATAATAATAATAATAATAATAATAATAATAATAATAATAATAATAATAATAATAATAACTAGAGGGGTACTCAGTAGAGTACAGACCTCCACCGCTGCAGCTTATTTCTCGACATTTTGCTCGACCTTGACCTTTCACCTTAAAATGTTTTAATTGGAGTTGATTTCCATACACTCAAATATGAACCAAGTTTGAAGTCCCTGTGACAACAATGTCCAAACATATGGCTGATTACGTGAATTGCACGTTTTGCTCGTCCGTGACCTTGACCTTTGAACTTCCAAAATTTAATCATTCCCAGCACTTTACATAATAGTTTAAAATCCCAGTAAGTCTCACTATTTTACGATTAAAATTGTGTCTGTATGGTTGATGACCGAAATTTGACCTTTTTCTTGACCTTGACCATTGACTCAACCTTGACCTTCAGCCTTAACATGTATGAATTAGCGTGGATTTTCATACAGTCAAATATGAACCAAGTTTAAAGTCTCTGTGACAGTGATGTCCAAACTTATCGCTGATTACGTGAATTGCATGTTATGCTCGGTCGTGACCTTGACCTTTGACCTTCCAAAATTTACTCTTTCCCAACTCTTTACATATTAGTTTAAAATTCCTGCAAGGTTCACTACTTAACGATTAAAATTGTGGCCGTATGGTTGATGTCCACAATTTGACCTTTTGCTTGACCTTGACTATTGACTCGAGCTTAATCTTCAACCTTAGCATGTATGAATTAGCGTGGATTTTCATACACTCAAATATGAACCAAGTTTAAGTCTCTGTGACAACGATGTCCAACCTTACGGGTGATTACGCGAATTGGACATTTTGCTTGACGGTAACCTTGACCTTTGACCTTGACCTTCCAAAATTCAATCCTTCCCAGCTATTTACATAATAGCCAATTTCTACAAGTTTCATTACTCTGCGACTGAAATTGTGCCCTGGAAGGTGTTCACTAACAAACACACAAACACACAGCCAGGGGGTAAAACATAACCTCCTTCCAACTTAATTGGCGAGGGTAATAATAATAATAATAATAATAATAATAATAATAATAATAATAATAATAATAATGACGACGACGACGATGATGATGACAAAGACAAACAACAAATGAATAAAAACATAAAAACCCCATTCCAAAAAAGGCAAGAGAAATAATGGACCTGCCAAAATTTTTCCCGAGCCCATCACCTCCATGTCATAGGACTAATGGTAAAATAGTGCAACATTCAAGCCGTGATAATGCACTCTCTCTCGCGTGATAACGTTTGACTGGGTGTGCAATTTTCCAGAATAGGCGATTATCACACGAACTTTTAAAAAAAGGTTTCAAAGAGCCTTTCTGGAACGTACAGACCTGAAATATACTGCAGTTTTCCCATCAGGAAAATAGATGATCCTCCTCCCATGTTACGAGCTTTGAATATGCCTTCCTGTTTAAGTTAGTATGAAGACGATATGTTTTGGACGACTAGACAAATTCACTTTGGTTAAAAAACACACACTCTAAGGTTTACTAAGCCCCCAGAACACTATTGGGAGTTGAATGGCAGGATAGGATTAGAAATGAAACTCTAAGAGAGATTACTCGAGTGCCATATGTAGATGAGATCATGGTGAGGAGCAGATGAAGATGGTTTGGGCATACCCTTCATACTCCCCAGATTGGTTTGGGCATACCCTTCATACTCCCCAGATGAGATTAGATCACCAAACTTCAATGGGCTCCACAAGGCCCTAGAAGAGTTGGAAGACCCACGCCTACATGGCTGACGACTCTGAAGCCTGAAGTAAGAGATGATGAATGGAGAAGTATTGACTTCAATGCTTAAGATAGAGACGACTGCCGAAATCTAACCGAGGCCCTTCGCATCAATAGGCGTAGGGGTTGATGAAGGTTTAAACGACACTCGTAAATAGCAGATGCAAGAGACGGCGACAATGTCCTAACAGTACAATGCCTCGGACATTGACCATATATAAAGATGATCAGCGCCTACGACTTGTCCCCAACCAAGCTAGGACCAGGGAAGGAGAGGGAATAGGCTCCCCCCAAAAACCCCGATCCTTAAATCACAAGTATGGTGAGGTTGCAGACACTACAAGAAGTTATCGAACATAAACGGATCAAGCATAAGCAGGTCTCGAGCCTCAGTCCAGCAGATCGCCAGACAGGGGCGTTTACAATAGGCTACCTCAACCTTGAATATTCAAGTGCAGGTAAACACTAAATAAGGGATACTAATATAAAGGAAAGAACACTTAACATTTACTTTAGCAACTTCGTTACAATAAAAGAAATACTAATAGATTACGGCATCACTGCTCTAACACCTTACCATTGGCTGCCATGAGAAGTTCCAACTTTATGTAGACCTGTAGATAACTTGTGACATTATCTTACAAAGTTTTAACTCCTAAAACCAAGCCTGAATTTATATACCACATCTACCAAACGATAGCAATTATCAAAACTTCCAACATTAGATTACCTCATAATATAACTGACTGACAACTCAGTCAATGCATAATAAAAAAAATTACCTACAAGATAATTTTGCTCTTGAAAATGTGTCCCTTTTTTCCAGTCCTTTCTTAGTAATGGAAAACCAACTCTGACTTCTTTGGCAGTATGAATATCATAAATCGTTCAATTACTCTCTCCCTTCCCTACGGTATTTCTCTCTCTCTCTCTCTCTCTCTCTCTCTCTCTCTCTCTCTCTCTCTCTCTCTCTCTCTCTCTGTATCGAGGAGACAATCTTATACAGAACAAAAAACCGGTACTAGACGTTACTTGTCCTTAAGCTTAGGGGCTTCCTTCTTTTATAAACTCTATTACTGAAAGTTAATCGAATTATCAAAGAAGTCCGCTCGTTCCTATAAAAATTACTTATGCATGAATACATGTGTGTGCATGTAAGTGCATATTAGCATGCATTCGTTTAGTTTTATTGCACGCATATCCATGTTTCGATGTACGGTACGTATGCATGTATGTGTACTTGTACATGTAATTTTGGTAATTTTCTTAACAGAAATCAGATTTTACAAATTAGAATTAAACTGAAAGATACACAAATACCTATGTAAAAAACTGAACGTACACCTTATATATATATATATATATATATATATATATATATATATATATATATATATATATATATATATATATATATATATATATATATACCGTATAAATACCTTACATGGATGCGTTGTTGAGTGCATTAAGCAGGCTTTTAAACAAAAACAAAAACTGGAGAGCAGATTATGTCAGAGTTTATAGATATAGATGTATGAATTTACTATATCTATAAATGCATACTTCCTATTACGAAATTATTTTGGATATTAGGTTTATAATGTTCTCAAAACTACAACGTTGTCATTAATGAAGACATGAACAAATTACACTTTATTTCCTATTCACGTGGAATATTTCTAGTTAATAAAATGAAATTCCGTTCTCTATCGCATTATAACAACCAGTCCTCCACGAACTTCCAGAATTTCCATTCCTCTTTAATATTTCTCCTTCATCTCGCCCTTCCACCGACCCGGACAATCCCTGGAAAAATCACATCATGGATTAAACTGGAGAGATAACACGCTTGGTATGCAAGAGATGCTGGATGCTGGGGTGGGTTAGAAAGCAGGATTGGAACGCCGGTTAGGAATGGGTGAAGAAGAAGGTGACGAAACGCCTTTCGGTGAGGAAACCACTATCGGCGAGAAGAGCTAGGCGGTACCACGGTAGCGAGACGCTTACGGTCTATAAATGTTCTTTTTGGGCTCAAGCCATGGCGTCCTGATGGAAGGTTCCTTTTTGGTAGCTTCCTTGGGTATAAGACTACTAAGATATTCCCAGAGAATTTAACCACAGGTTATCACAGAATTCTAACTTCTGGAGCGAGTATCTCAAAGGTTTCCCTTTAAGACATCGTAATACAACAGGGGACGCGCATGTCTGATCGCGCCACATAGCTATCTTCACCCCGAACAGAGTTAATGCTTCGGTGTGTAAGGACTGAGAATAGCTGGGAGCCGTTCCACAGCTAATCTCCCTCGTGGCTACTACTGATACTCGAGACGTAAACAAACGGACGCCATTGCTCTAATGACGTCACGCCCGTCTTCATCCTTTGTTTAGTAGCTGCCCTACTTAGACGGATTTTCCCTGTGTTAACTTTATCGTTTTGCATCTTCGCTATGTCGTTACCTTCAGCCTCGCCTTCTTCTGGAAAGTTGAGTACAAGGTTCCAGTATTGTTTAATTAAGCTCTGGCCGTAAAGTAAATATTACTTTTCGAGATAATTGCTGTTTTGTGGCAGAGCTGTGCCTCTACCGGACCCGCCATTTTATGGCGTCGTTGTTGTTATGCATGTCTTATTTAGTTAGCCACAACAACGTTTCCGGCCTTATTTACTAATCGATTACATTAGTTTATTTAGTCTTCATAGCTAGGAACTTTTATATCGTGTTTAGACGCTTTTTATCGGTCATCGATTGACCTCATACCAGTCGGCTACTATAGCCCCCAGGCCAGGAGCCTACATACAAGTGTTCATGCATGATTTATTAGTGATCCTAGGCTAAGTTATGAAGATAGTGGCATTATTTTACAATACTTTTGACAGTGATGCAAATGTTTTCGCCTTCAGGGACCATATAGGGGATAGGCTAGTCAGTGACTCTTTCTAGCCTAACCTAATGATAGGACCCCTATATGCTTCCTTCATCCCCTGCCTTGGCATTCCCTCTATTTAGCCTTGATTCCTTTTCTGAGTAAAGGGATCAATTGTCTAATAGAGTATATATCGCCTCTCAGTCCTCCCTAAAGGAATGAACCCCCTTTAGGGTTGCGTCCGAGAGTGAGGTTAGGCTAGCCCTACCTCTATGGCTAGGATAGTCTATGACTTTCCTGCGATAGCGATATGTCTTCTACCTTTCCTAGTTCAGGACTCTTAGCCCTGCTCTAGGTTAGGTTAGGAAGGTTTCTCTGTTCCATGCTGAAACTGTACTCTTGCACCGTTTTAGCTGATCTGCCTGATCTTAGGTTAGGGAGTGTCCTCCCTTTCCCTAGTGGCCGCTCTGGTACAGAAACCCTTCCTTGGAAGACTTCTCTCTTCTCCCTCCCCACCTATCTCTTGTATAGCCTAGCCTATGCTTAGGTTAGTTTATACCCATCTGTCCCCTGTTCTACAACTCCTCCTTAGGGTGGAATAGTAGGGCTACCCGAGCTTCCTTGTGCAGTCCGCTCTGGTACATATACCTTCATAGTGTCCTATAAGGTTAGTTGCTAGTATAGCTCTGCATATGGGAGTCTCCCCCCCCCCCCCTTTTGGGTGTTCCCTAGCCCTCCCTGGGGCTACCTTGCTCCCGGTCCCTAGTGACCCCTGCTCCTGGATGTTAGAGCCTGCCTCTATCATGGGTACACCCTCTCAGGGAGGGGGAGGGATGTCTGGAGTCCTGATGGTACTTCCTGCATCCTTTCCCCCCTCCCCCCTGTCTCTCTCCCTATCCGGGTGCCGGTCTCTTGCCGCCTCTACTGTCGGCAATACCTGCCTCCTACTTGGTGACTCTTCCTAACCTTGCCGCCAGCCCCCCGTGTACCGAGGGACTGCCGGCTGCCGCCGGCTACTACCGGCGGCTCTCCTCCTCCTAGCTTGTCGTCCGCTTGCCGGTCGGCCGCCGGAGTGCCGGCATATACTGCCGGCAACCCGGTGCAACTTTAACCATCCTTATCCCAGTCACCAATCCGGCATCCTCCGACTGCCGGAGCCGCCGCTCCCTGCCGGCGTGCCGCCGTTGTGCCGGCGGCCGCCACCCTGGTATTTGACTGACTTTGATCATTGTCTGTCCTAATGCCAGAATCTATGCTGGAGCGAGCTCCGGCATGCCGGCGGCTTGCCGGATGCCCCGGAGGCGTCAAGAATACTTGCACCCCCTTCCTGTAGCTATCATAGGACAATGATAGCCCTATATCGCAAACAGATAGACTGTTTCTACTATTAAGATCAGTACCTGGTACTGCTCTGTTAGTGATCATGCTGTCTCTTTGCATTCTTCTAATTCCAGCATGCTATGTGCATCTTAGCACGGCTGGTTGCCAGATGCAGTTACCTTTAAAAAGAGGCCTTCTGGCCCTTAACTTGGAACCGAATGATCTCGGTCCCAATCTTGCCCTTGGATTTTTCCACGGAATTCCAAAATACTTGGAGCTCTAAGGAATTATATCCGGTGCCCTCGGTCACTCGGATTATCCAGGGACCAAGCTTATGGTAACCAGCCGGGCGAGATGCATGGAGCATGTTCTCCTTTACTATTTCATTCTCTATGCATCACACCTTTCATTAAGTTAAAATTAATAATTAATATTAACTTACTTTAAGAGCCATTCTTATGACTCCCCCATACTCATTTTCTCTTTCTTCCACAGGAGGAGCAGATGAAGTGTGATTTCGCCTTCTGCGCTGTGAAACGCCCGCAGTTTTACGGGCATACGGCTTGCAGGACTCACGCCCCTTGTGCAGACAAGAAAGGGGATTTGAAGTTTTGGAATCCACTGAACTGTACGGTCTGTCAGGCTCACCTAGTTGAGGCCTTCCATAATCCTCCCTCAGCGGAGATTAGAGACATTTCTCGTGAAAAGCTGCGCAAGTGGGTGCGTGGCTTCCAGAAAAATGCTACCGGACCGTACCTGGCCACCGAAGAACTGAGGTCACTGTTGTTCCCTAAGGCCTCCCCTGACTCAGTGGTACCCAAAGACGTGATCCCCACTGTCCAAATTACGGTGGAACCTGATGTAGTCATGGCTCAGTCCATGCACGAGTGTCGTTTGGATTCCGAAGATGACGAACAGATTTCGGATGTCTCGGAAGACACGGAGAAAACGCTTATGGCTCAAGGAGCCGAAGATGACGAAGACAAGGTGGAATACGCCGAGTCGGAGCAAGAGGTCGCTCCCCCGTCCATCACCCCTCCTACTCCTACACCGACGGAAATGTCTATTCCGTCTACCTTCTCGACTCCGGATCCTTCTTCTTCCACTCAAGAATTGATCCGACTGATTAGAGCCGTCATGGACGACAGGCTGAAGGAGAACCAGGAGTCCATCAGGTCGATGATAGGATCCAGAGAACCGAAGAAGATTTCGGTCAAGGATCTCCCCGCTTGCTCTCATGCCAACCCATGGAGGTATGCAGAGCATATGGTTATTGCGACCGGCAGGATCTTTGTCAGTGATAAGATCGGCACGGTCCCTTTGGAAGATGTGGAGTTCTTCCCAAACTTTGAGGCCTACCCGGACTGTTACGTCCGGCTTCGTTCCGAACCTGCCTCGAAGGAAGAGACCGAACCTAAGGAAGAGATAGTGTTCGATCTCGCAAAGGCCCAGGCTATGCTAGCCTCCGCATTCAAGAGTAGAGGCTTTACCTGCTCTAAGCTTCCGGCCTTGAGCAAGAAGCACCCTACTTACGTTGCACCTGAAACTGCGGTTCTTCCATTCTTGGAAAAGGCCTTAGCTGCATGCCTTAAAGCGGCGGATGAAGGGAAACCCTGCCCTGCATTGGAGGAGTGCAGACCCTTCTCCATAGTGACCCCCCCTGACGCTCGACACTGGAAAGATGTTCAACATACTTTCGTCGTGGGAAGGCTCGATCCTGACGTCGCCGGACGTCAGTTTAATGAAGACCTCCCTAAGCTCAACGATCACCTCCTTCGTCGGGAACAAGACACGAAGGAGAGGCTTGCGGCATCTCTTTCTCATCAAGTCCAACTTGAAGTTATGGCCTGTGACACTAGAGTACCAGACCACTACATGGTACTCTCCAAATCCCACTTATTGACTGTAATGAAGGACTTGTACCACTTCATAAAGGCTCGAAGAGCCTGTCGTGAATTCGTGTTTGCCGGTGCCACCGTGAAACACGAACCCCGGAGGCTGATTTCCTCCAACATCTGGGGAAAACACCTTTTTCCTTCTGACCTTGTGAAGGAAATCACTGACAGAGCCGCCACGGAGAATAGGAACCTTCTCCACAAGTGGGGCATGTCCAGGAAAAGGAAACCCTCTCAGGACGACGGACCTCAGCCTAAGAGGAAACCCCAAAAGCCAAAACCCCAGCAACGTCAGCAAAGACGTCAGTTTCCGGGACCCGCTACCTCCCAAGTGGTTGCCCAACCACAAAAGACCTTTCAATTGGTCCCCCAACCGGTGTTGTCACAGTCACCGGTCTTCACCCCTGCCTTTGAGCAACAATCAACTACCTTTCGTGCCAAAGGTAGAGGCTCATTCAGGGGTGCAAGCAAAGACGCATCTCGCCGTCCCTCCAGAGGTAGAGGAGGAAAGGGAGCTAGCGGCCGAGGCAGCAAGTCCTCGGGACACCAGAAGCAATGAAGTGCTTCCGGTGGGAGGAAGACTCCGCCAATTCCAGGATCGTTGGACCTTCGATCCCTGGGCGCACAGCATCGTCAAGAAGGGTCTAGGCTGGAGTTGGACTCAACCACCCCCAATCTTCCAGCAATTCTTCCAACAATCAACCCCCCTTCTGGAAGAATATGTTCTAGACCTCTTGAACAAGAAGGTGATAAGGAAGGTAAAGTCCACCAGGTTCCAAGGGAGACTGTTTTGTGTTCCCAAGAAGGACTCAGACAAACTCAGAGTCATTCTGGACTTATCCCCCCTCAACAAGTTCATAGCGAACAACAAATTCAAGATGCTGACGCTTCAACAAATAAGGACCCTTCTGCCTCAAGGTTCCTATACGGTCTCTATAGACCTGGCGGATGCCTACTGGCACGTTCCAATGAACCATCACGCTTCCTCCTACCTAGGATTTCGACTCCAAAGGAAAAGCTACGCCTTCCGGGCCATGCCCTTCGGCCTCAACGTGGCCCCTCGGATCTTCACAAAACTGGCGGATGCCATAGTACAACAACTCCGCCTAAGAAACGTCCAGGTGATGGCCTACCTCGACGACTGGCTAGTCTGGGCTCCATCGCCCGAAGAGTGTGCAAAGTCTTGCAACGAAGTTACCTAGTACCTAGAACACCTGGGATTCAAGATCAACGAGAAAAAATCTCGCCTCTCTCCAGCTCAGAAGTTTCAGTGGTTGGGAATCCACTGGAATCTTCAGTCACACCGCCTTTCCATCCCCCAGAAGAAAAGGAAGGAAATAGCAGGGTCTGTCAAGCGACTACTGAAATCCAAACGCATTTCAAGACGACAGCAGGAACGAGTTCTAGGCTCTCTACAATTCGCCTCAGTGACAAACCCAGTGCTTCGTGCACAGCTAAAGGATGCCGCGGGAGTCTGGAGACGCTCGGCATCCATCGCTCGAAGAGACCTCAAGAGACGGCTTCCAAACAGACTGCGACGCCTCCTAAAGCCGTGGTCGGAAGAAAAGGCCCTGAAAAGGTCCATTCCTCTCCAACACCCTCCTCCATCACTCAACATCCACACGGATGCCTCACTGGAAGGTTGGGGAGGTCACTCCCACCAGAAACAGGTTCAAGGTACCTGGTCTCCACTATTCAAGACGTTCCACATAAACATCTTGGAGGCCATGGCGGTCCTTCTAACACTGAAGAAGTTATCCCCGCCGCCCTCGATCCACATCCGTCTAACCCTAGACAACTCGGTGGTAGTTCGTTGTCTCAATCGCCAAGGCTCAAGATCGCCCCAGATAAATCAGGTGCTTCTCCCAATCTTCCGTCTGGCAGAGAAGAAGAAGTGGCACCTGTCTGCAGTTCACCTACAAGGATTCCGCAACGTGACAGCGGATGCTCTATCTCGGACAAACCCGATAGAGTCGGAATGGTCTCTAGACGCAAGATCGTTCTCCTTCATCTCTCTCCAAGTCCCAGAACTTCAGATAGATCTCTTCGCAACGAGCGACAACAATCAACTTCCTCTGTACGTAGCCCCGTACGAGGACCCCAAAGCAGAAGCAGTGGATGCCATGTCACTGGACTGGAACAGATGGTCCAAGATCTATCTGTTCCCTCCCACCAACCTTCTGTTGAAAGTCCTCTCCAAACTGAGAACCTTCAAAGGGACAGCGGCCCTAGTGGCTCCCAAGTGGCCCCGGAGCAACTGGTACCCCCTGGTCCTGGAGCTGCAGCCCAAGCTGATCCCTCTCCCGGGCCCAGTTCTCTCTCAACAAGTACAGAAGTCGACTGTCTTCGCTTCATCATCGAAAATCAAGGACCTTCATCTCATGATTTTCTCTCCCTTGCCGCAAAGAAGAGGTTTGGGATCTCGAAGAAAAGTCTAGACTTCCTAGAGGAATACAAGACCGAATCCACGAGACGGCAATATGAATCATCCTGGAGGAAATGGGTCTCCTTCGTCAAGACAAAAAATCCTAAAGAAATCACGATTGATTTCTGTATGTCCTTCTTTATTCACCTTCATGGACAAGGATTAGCAGCCAATACGATTTCAACCTGCAAATCGGCCTTGACTAGACCAATTCTATATGCTTTCCAAATTGATCTGTCCAACGACATCTTCAACAAACTACCAAAAGCATGTGCTCGCCTACGTCCAGCACCCCCACCGAAACCGATCTCCTGGTCACTAGACAAGGTACTCCATTTCGCCTCCAACTTGGACAATGATTCATGCCCCCTCAAGGATCTGACTCAGAAAGTTATATTTTTATTTGCTCTCGCCTCGGGAGCTCGAGTCAGCGAAATAGTGGCATTATCAAGAGAAGAAGGACACATCCTGTTTACCGATTCAGGAGAAGTGACCCTCTCCCCTGATCCGACGTTTCTCGCTAAAAATGAATTACCCACCAAAAGATGGGGCCCTTGGAGAATATGCCCCCTGAAGGAGGATGTCTCTCTATGTCCAGTAGAGAGCCTCAAGGTCTATCTTCGCAGAACTTCGAACTTTGGTGGAGGCCAACTCTTCAAAGGAGAAACATCGGGCAGCGACCTGTCACTGAAACAATTAAGAGCGAAAATCACCTACTTCATTCGCAGAGCGGATCCGAACAGTACACCCGCTGGTCATGATCCTAGAAAAGTGGCATCATCTCTGAATTTCTTTCAGAGCATGGACTTTGAAAGCCTTAAAAACTTCACGGGCTGGAAGTCCTCGCGAGTTTTCTTTAAACACTATGCGAAACAAGTGCACGAAGTCAAACATTTTGTGGTAGCCACAGGTAGTGTTATGAAACCTGCACCTAACTCTGCGTAGAACAGTGAGTTACTTGGGACTCTAACTCTTCGGGTGCCTATGTTGACCCTCGAGCGATTCATAGTGATGTCGAAAAACACTTAGTGCTTTTATAACTGTTCTTATCCCAGGTGAAATGTCATAGTGTCACACAAGTGCCGCATGCCTTGAGCATGATGTGTTTTAATTAAAGACTTGCGTTCCTCGAGAACGAGTACCTACTAATATCCTGAAATTCCTTTTCAGATTCAAGAGCAAGCCTTTATTTCTATGTACATTATTATTACTGTAAATGAACTTTACTTTTTGCTGTAAATTATTTAATTTCTGCATTTGTGAAATAAAATTTCTATTTTATTACTTGTGCGTCTCTTTCAGCTCCTACTTACTATGAAATACATACCTGTCATAGTTTTATTTATTCCTCCTTTCTTATGGTTATGAAGAATTTAAGATGTCTAATCCTAAATTATATTCACCCTGACTAAGTAAGGTTCCTACACGAATACTTACTTCTGATACCCAAGAGATGAACTCTATACACAGTGTCCAACCACCACTGGTCTAATTTCAGAATGTTCCTATACAAATACCAAACATTCAGCTTCATCTCTAAGTTCTTCAAGTTCTTCTCTCAGGATGAATAGCCCTTCAATACCAATTTGACGTCGGCATAGCCCATGGGAAATTCACTGCCAAGGGGGGCAGGATACTTCTTCCCTATGGTTCTTTATCTAAGATTACTTTGCTGTTTTGTCAATGCCTAGGCACTCAATACTAGGGGAAAATCTACCCCGATACATTGATTCTCTGGTACTCTTCCATCAGGACGCCATGGCTTGAGCCCAAAAAACGGATTTTGAGCGAAGCGAAAAATCTATTTTTGGGTGAGATAGCCATGGCGTCCTGATGGACCCTCCCTACTACTTCGTCCAGTTTTGTTCCCACCCTGTGCTACTGTATCATGGTGATGGGCAGCAACTGGCTTCAGGATGAAGACGGGCGTGACGTCATTAGAGCAATGGCGTCCGTTTGTTTACGTCTCGAGTATCAGTAGTAGCCACGAGGGAGATTAGCTGTGGAACGGCTCCCAGCTATTCTCAGTCCTTACACACCGAAGCATTAACTCTGTTCGGGGTGAAGATAGCTATGTGGCGCGATCAGACATGCGCGTCCCCTGTTGTATTACGATGTCTTAAAGGGAAACCTTTGAGATACTCGCTCCAGAAGTTAGAATTCTGTGATAACCTGTGGTTAAATTCTCTGGGAATATCTTAGTAGTCTTATACCCAAGGAAGCTACCAAAAAGGAACCTTCCATCAGGACGCCATGGCTATCTCACCCAAAAATAGATTTTTCGCTTCGCTCAAAATCCGTTTATTCTGGATCTAGATATTAATCTCAGGCACCGTCGTTCAATTAGCTCATTATGCATGTTGTATAATATTTTCTATAATTCTGATCATCCTTTACATTCAGATCTTCAGGGACAGTTCGATCCTGTTCGTAATACTAAATATGTAGTTAATTCTAAAAGTCAGGCCTCCATCATGAGGCTCAATACTACACAGTACTCGAGAAGTTTTATTCCAGCTGTCACCAAGTTGTGGAATGATCTTCCTAATCCGGTTGTTGAATCAGGTGAACTCCAAAAGTTCAAACTTGCAGCAAATGTTTTTATGTTGAACAGACTGGCATAAGTCCTTTCATAGTTTATATATGAAATATCTATTTTAATGAGTTTATGTTTTTAGAATATTCTATTTTAATTGTTCATTACTTCTTATATCATTTATTTACTTCCTTATTTCCCTTCCTCACTGGGGTATTTTTCTCAATTGGAGCCTTAGGGCTTATAGCATCTTATTTTTCCAACTATGGTTGTAGCTTAGCTAGCTATGATAATAATAGTAATAATGGGTGAAGAAGAATGTGAGGAAACGCCTTTCGGTGAGGAAACCCCTATCGGTGAGGAAACTCCTATCAGTGAGGAGAAGAGCAAGGCAGTACCGTTGTAGTGAGAGGCACGAAAGACGGTTAGGAATGAGTGAAGAAGAAGAGGAAACGCCATTCGATGAGGAAACTCCTATCAGTGAGGAGACTCCTAACAGTGAGGAGAAGAGCTAGGCGGTACTGCAGTAGCGAGAAGCATGAACATTGGTTAGGAATGAGTGAAGAAGGTGAGGAAATGCCTTTTGGTGAGGAAACGCCAATCGGTGATGAAACTCCTATCGGTGAGGAAACTTCTATCAGTGAGGAGATGAGCTAGACAGTACCACAGTAGCGACAAGCATGAACACCGATTAGGAATGGGTAAAAAAGGTGAGGCAACACCTTTCAGTGAGGAAATCCCTAATGGTGAGGAAACACGTATCGGTGAGGGGAAGAGCTAGGCAGTACAGTGGTAGCGAGAGGCATGAACGCCGGTTAGGAATGAGTGAAAAAGGTGAGGAAATGCCTTTCAGTGAGGAAACCCATATCGGTGAGGAAACTCCTAACGGTGAGGAGAAGAGCTAGGCGGTACGGTGGTAGCGAGAGGCACGAACGCCGGTTAGGAATGAGAAAAGAAGTTAAGGAAACGCATTTCCCTGAGGAAACCCATTTCCGGGAGGAAACCCATTTCCGGGAGGAAACCCCACTAGGTGAGGAAACTCCTATCAGTGAGGAGAAGAGCTAGACTGAGCAGCAGTAGAGAAAGGCATGAATGCTGGTTAGGAATGAGTGAAGAAGGTGAGGAAACCCCTTACAGTGAAGAAACCCCAATCGGTGAGGAAACTCTTATCAGTGAGGAGAAGACCTAGGCGGTACCACGGTAGCGAGAAGCATGAACTTCGATTAAGAATGGGTAAAGACGGTAAAGAAACGCCTTTTGGTCAGGAAACCCCTATCGGAGAGAAAACTCCTATCAGTGAGGAGAAGAGCTAGCTGGTAGCGCAGTAGCAAGAAGCACAAACACTAATTAGGAATGGGTAAAGAAGGTGACAAAACCCCTATCGGTGAGGAAACTCCTATCTGTGAGGAGAAGAGCTAGGACGTACCGCAGTAGCAAGAAGCACAAACACCGGTTAGGAATGGGTGAAGAAGAAGGTAAAGAAATGCGTTTTGCGTGAGGAAACCCCTATCGGTAAGGAAACTCCTATCGGTGAGGAGAAGAGCTAGGCGGTACCACAGTAGTGAGAGGCACAATGGACTGTTAGGAATGAGTGAAGAAGGTGAGGAAACGCCTTTCCGTGTGGAAACCCCTACCGGTGAAAAAGGTAGCGAGAAGCACAAACACCGATTAGGAATGGGTAAAGAAAGAGGAAACGCCTTTCAGTGAGGAAACTCTTATCGGTGAGGAGAAGAGCTAGGCGGTACTGCTGTAGCGACAAGCATGAACACTCATTAGGAATGGGTAAAAAAGGTGAGGAAACACCTTTCGTTGAGGAAACCCCTATCAGTGAATAAACTCCTATCTGTGTGAAGAAAAGCTAGGCAGTACCGCTCTAGTGAGAAGCAAGAACACCGATTAGGAATGGGTAAAGAAGGTGAGAAACTTCTTTTGGTGAGGAAACCCTTACCATAGAGGAAACTCTTATCGGTGAGGAGAACAGTTAGGCGGGTACCGCTGTAGCGACCAGCACGAACACTGATTAGGAATGGGTAAAGAAGGTTAGGAAACTCCTTTCGGTGAGGAAACCCCTATCGGTGAGGAGAAGAGCTAGGCAGTACCGCGGTAGCGAGAAGCACGAACACCAATTAGGAATGGGTAAAGAAGGTGAGGAGGCGCCTTTCAGTGAGGAAACTCCTATCGGTGAGGAAACTCTTATCGGTGAGGAGAAGAGCTAAGCGTTACCGCTGTAGCAAGAAGCACGAACACCGATTAGTAATGGGTAAAGAAGGTGAGGAAACGCCTTTCAGTGAGGAAACTGCTATTGTTGAGGAATCATCTATCGGTGAGGAGAAGACCTAGGTGGTACCGCGGTAGCGAGCAGCACTAAAACCGATAAGGAATGGGTAAAGAAGGTGAGGAAACACCTTTCGGTGAGGAAACCCCTATCGGTGAGGAGAAGAGCTAGGCAGTGCCATGGTAGTGAGAAGCCTGAACACCGGTTAGGAATGGGTGAAGAAGAAGATGAGGAAACGACTTTCGTTGAGGAAACCCCTATCGGTGAGGAGAAGAGCTAGGCGGCACGATGGTAGTGAGAAGACTAAACACCGGTTAGGAATGGGTGAAGAATGTGAAGAAACGCCTTTTGGCGAGGGAACCCCTATCGGCAAGGAGAAGAGCTAGGCGGTACCGCGGTAGCGAGAAGCAGGAACACCGGTTAAGAATGGGTGAAGAAGTAGGTGAGGAAACGACTTTCGGCGAGGAAACCCCTTTCAGTGAGTAAACCCCTATCGGTGAGGAGAAGCCAGCTAGAAGCACTTGGTAGACCGCGAGTGTTTGAAGAGATAGCACCATCTTCGCTTTGTTTGTCGCGGAGCCTATCTAGTCCCCGACCTCTTATTTGTTCGGGGACGACCTTCTCTCTCTCTCTCTCTCTCTCTCTCTCTCTCTCTCTCTCTCTCTCCTTTGCTTATTGTCTGTGTCAACAGGATCTGTTAATGCTGTTTACTTAGTATAATACACGTCGCTCGTAATGTTGACTTCTACAGGATGCAATAGTAAACAAATAAGTGATGTTATTACTGTACACCTTAGTTTTTTAATTACATAATCATTTATTATTATCATTATCATTATTATTATTATTATTATTATTATTATTATTATAAAACCCTAGTTGAAAAAGCGGGATGTGATAAGCACAAGGGTTCCAACAGGGAAAAATAACCCAGTGAGGAAAGGAAACAAGGAAATAAATAAACTACAAGACAAGTAATGAACAATTAAAATAAAACATTTTAAGAACAGCAACAACGTTAAAATAAATTTTCATATATATAAACTATAAAATCTTAAAAAGAAAAGAGGAAAAGAAATATACCTATATATCAAACGTAATTTCCTCTCGTTCATTTTATGGGGAATTCTGTCAAATAGCAATATATCTATCACATTAATGTTACTTTGGCCTCTAATGCCTACAGTGTAAACAACAGCAAAAGGTTTGGTTTAAAATGTGGATCTAGTCTAAGCAACTACAATAATAATAATAATAATAATAATAATAATAATAATAATAATAATAATTAGACATTAGGTTAAGCCAGGATTAATAGGGCGAAAGCATCAGGACCCGAACTTACCTTTGCTTAACAAATGAAGTTACTAGAACTAAAGTAAAAAATTTTGGTTTAAAAAAGTCAAGAACTTGAAAACCCATCAGAGCAAGTTATGAGATATTTAAATTCCAAATCCTGTACCTAAATGAGCTAGCGTTCGAAATTCTGGCTTTAGAAAAAGAAAATCAAGAACTCGAGAACCCATCAGTGCAACCTATGAGAGATTTAAATTCCACCCTCTCAAAAAAAAAAAAAAAAAAAAAAAAAAAAAAAACTGATTACTGAAATCACATAGCTACATTGGATGTTTTCTGAAACCTTAAAAGTTATTGTGTTCACATTAAAGCAGCTGTTTGTACTGATATCTGCATTTGATTTGAAAGGAAAGTATAACAATTTTGATTGGTGTAAACAACTATAAATGTCGACTTCAATGTGCGGTCACAACAATAAGGACAAGAAGCCTACTTTACTTTCATCTTCATCATCATCATCATCTCCTCCTACACCCATTGACTCTAAGGGCCTCTGTTAGATTTCGTCAGTCGTCTCTATCTTGGGCTTTTAAATCAATACTTCTCCATTCATCATCTCCTACTTCATCCTTCATAGTCCTCAGCCATGTAGGCGTGGGTTTTCCAACTCTTCTACTGCCTTGTGGAGCCCAGTTGAAAGTTTGGTGAAAAAGTCTCTCTTGGGGAGTACGAAGAACATGCCCAAACTATCTCCATCTACCCCTCACTATGATCTCATCCACATAATATGGCACTTGAGTAATCTCTCTAATGGTGTCATTTCTAACCTGTCCAACCATTTAACTCCCAATATCCTTCTGAGGGCTTTGTTCTTAAATCTACTTAATCTTACCCTTCGAGATTTGTCTTTCCTTCTTTATTATCTTTAGGTACAACAGTGACAACAAACGCAGCCGTTTCTAGTCGATTGCGGGAAAATGTCCTCGGACATTACCTTATTCATGTCTGGGGTTTGGTTAGTTTTAATCATCATGCTGGTCAACTGCGAATTGGTGATGGTGGCGTCTGGTCGCTCAAAGCAAACCATACTAGGATGGTTTGCTTTGAGCGACCATCCTAGTATGGATGACCTGACTAGTACAACTTTGTTGATCATGGCGATACACAAACCTTAACACCACATTAAGGAACCTCCACTCAGAAAGGGAAGGTACATTTTTGAATAAACATTAATTTTTCAGAAATCCGTTGAATTTGGACTTGAATAATCAATGTAGGAGAGAGGTATGGGAATAAGTCTTTTGGGGTTTAAAGGAATCAAGAGTTTAGTCTGGGTAGTATGTAACCAAAATTTGAACAATGACAATTTAACAGTAGTTATATCCTATATTCTTTTAGCTTGTCATGAGAAAACTGCAAAATATCAAATTTTCATTATCTGATTAATTTTCATGTAATTTTTTTTTTACCTCAGTTTTTCGTCCAAAAAAACTCTCTTATTCTCTTCATATTTTTTTCTTTAACGTTTATAGTTGTTTAAACCAATAAAAATTGTTATACTTTCATTTCAAATCGCAGTCCTCTCCTGCTTCCCATTACTATAATCATCAAGAGACCCGTAACAAATAAAGCCGTTTTGATATTCAAGGCATATAATTTAATCTATTTATTCAGCGCCCTCCATTTTCTATCCAAAAATACTTATCTTACTCTCAAGAATTCCGATTATTATTATTATTATTATTATTATTATTAGCTAAGCATAATACTTTAAGATCTAAGGCTCCAACAGGGAAAAATAACCCAGTGAGGATAGGAAATAAGGAAATAAACAAACTACAAGAGAAGTAATGAACAGATAAAATAAAACGCTTTAAGAACAAAAAGAACATTAGAATAAATCTTTCATATATAAATTATAAGGAGAAACTTTTTTCAGCCTGTTTAACATAATCTCATTCGCTACAAGTATGAACTTATGACTTGGGAATCGCAAGAAACACAAATAGTGTGGTATTTCGGATTTGCTCCCATATATAAACTCATTATTAGAAGCTTCACTGGGTTATCCATGTAGCCGTTGATTTATTTGGCCGTATTCTAGCATTGAAAACTAAAGCAGTGGATATTTTTACATAAAGAAATGGACACAGGCAGGACATACAATGAGAATGACAGATAGTTGATGGACATTAGGAATCGCAGAATAAGCCCTAGATATTGCAAAAGAAGCAAGAGAAGGAAAAAAAGACGATAGATTGACAAACTAAGAAAGTTTGCGGGTGCTGACAGGCATAGATAGCCGTAAACAGACGTAAGTGGAAGGACTGGTCTGAGGCCCTTGCTCAGCATAGACTAGCAACGGCTGATGATGATGATGATGAGGAAGATGATATTAGCATTGGCTGTGAAAGAGCAAATTCAATTACTTAATCTAGATATTTGATTAAGGCTACCATATGCCACCGCGGGCTCTTGTTCAATAAGCCTGGTGTATTTACCCTACGTGTTAACGGAGAAGCCACATTAACCTGAAAACAGGGAATAGGTTTCATCGAAATATCAAGTTCACTTTCAGATCCAAACCTTTTTAAATATTCTCTTTCCTTTCAGAGAGAGCTAGCATTGCCAATAAATCAGCCTAAAACAATATATTTCGTGAGGATTTACCGATATCGATACCCTAAATTTAACTTGATATTCTAATAAATCACTTCATATACTTGAAGAGTTGTTTGAAAAAAAAAAAAAAGATATATCAGCTTACATATTGATCAATATTTGCAGAAAATGAAGTAAAGAGAGAGAGAGAGAGAGAGAGAGAGAGAGAGAGAGAGAGAGAGAGAGAGAGAGAGAGAGAGAGAGAGAGAGAGAATTTACTACAGGTCACTGTGTATGACGATGCATATTTTCTATTAGAGAGAGAGAGAGAGAGAGAGAGAGAGAGAGAGAGAGAGAGAGAGAGAGAGAGAGAGAGAGAGAGAGAGGGAGGGAGAGAGAGTATTACCGGGCACTGTGCGTTACGATAACTTTTAGAGAGAGAGAGAGAGAGAGAGAGAGAGAGAGAGAGAGAGAGAGAGAGAGAGAGAAAGTATTACCGGGCACTGTGCGCTACGATACCTTTTAGAGAGAGAGAGAGAGAGAGAGAGAGAGAGAGAGAGAGAGAGAGAATATTACCAAGGCACTGTGTGTTACGATACCTTTTAGAGAGAGAGAGAGAGAGAGAGAGAGAGAGAGAGAGAGAGAGAGAGAGAGAGAGTATTTATCAACGGTCACTGTATGTGCCAATGCCTTTTTGAGAGAGAGAGAGAGAGAGAGAGAGAGAGAGAGAGAGAATATATACCAGGCACTATGTGTTACGATACCTTTTAGAGAGAGAGAGAGAGAGGAGAGAGAGAGAGAGAGAGAGAGAGAGAGAGAGAGTATTTATCAACGGTCACTGTATGTGCCAATGCCTTTTTGAGAGAGAGAGGAGAGAGAGAGAGAGAGAGAGAGGAGAGAGAGAGGGGAGAGAGAGAGAGAGAATATTACCAGGCACTGTGTGTTACGATACCTTTTAGAGAGAGAGAGAGAGAGAGAGAGAGAGAGAGAGAGAGAGAGAGAGAGAGAGAGAGAGAGTATTTATCAACGGTCACTGTATGTGCCAATGCCTTTTTGAGAGAGAGGGAGAGAGAGAGAGAGAGAGAGAGAGAGTGTGTGTGTGGTGTGTGTGTGTGTGTGTGTATTTATTAACGGTCACCGTATGTACCAATGCCTTTTTGAGAGAGAGAGAGAGAGGAGAGAGAGAGAGAGAGAGAGTATTTATCAACGGTCACTGTATGTGCTAATGCCCTTTTGACAGAGAGAGAGAGAGAGAGAGAGAGAGAGAGGAGAGAGAGAGAGAGAGAGAGAGAGAGAGAGAGAGAGAGTATTATCAACGGTCACTGTATGTGCCAATGCCTTTTTGAGAGAGAGAGAGAGAGAGAGAGAGAGAGAGAGAGAGAGAGAGAGAGAGAGAGAGAGAGGTATTTATCAACGGTCACTGTATGTGCCAATGCCTTTTTGAGAGAGAGAGAGAGAGAGAGAGAGAGAGAGAGAGAGAGAGAGAGAGAGAGAGAATATTTATCATCGGTCACTGCATGTGCCAATACCCTTTTGAGAGAGAGAGAGAGAGAGAGAGAGAGAGAGAGAGAGAGAGAGAGAGAGAGAGAGAGAGAGTATTACCTGGCAACTGTGCGTTACAATACCTTTTAGAGAGAGAGAGAGGAGAGAGAGAGAGAGAGAGAGAGAGAGAGAGTATTACCTGGCACTGTGCGTTACAATACCTTTTAGAGAGAGAGAGAGAGAGAGAGAGAGAGAGAGAGAGAGAGAGAGAAAACTATTTATCACCGGTCACTGCGTTGTGACGATACCTTTTTTTGCAACTTATCTCTCTCTATCAATACATACCTTCTTCGGTGGACTGTAATATAATTCATTACATCGTGGGAACTCCAACTCCGTTCTCGTCTGGTAATCTGTCTGTAAATTGCAATTCCCTGCCCATCAAATCGACTACCTTGAACCAGACTATTTTATCTGGCGCAGCATATCATTTCCTCTCGAATTTAGACTCGTCTGTCTGTGAGACCTAACAATTTTATATATGATAAATGACTCTTCTTGTCTATTTTCAACTGCCAATCCATCTTTTCAGTTTTCCTTCAGTTATTTTATACTAGTATACACGACCCGACACGCTAGTTTGGGTAATTTCTGGGAGATTGTTGTTTTCCGAGAGGTTACCGTTCAGCGTAAAAGGAATATATATATATATATATATATATATATATATATATATATATATATAGTAATATATATATATATATATATATATACATAAAGCCAGACGCTCTTTAATATATAGGGAAGATTGTATGACATTTATATATATATATATATATATATATATATATATATATATATATATATATATATACATATTTATATATATATATATATATATATATATATATTATACAATATATATATACAGTATATATATACAGTATACATATATATATACAGGTATATATATATATATATATATATATATATATATATATATAATATATATAT
This sequence comes from Palaemon carinicauda, assembly GCF_036898095.1. Classification (NCBI taxonomy): domain Eukaryota; kingdom Metazoa; phylum Arthropoda; class Malacostraca; order Decapoda; family Palaemonidae; genus Palaemon; species Palaemon carinicauda. The sequence goes on along the minus strand of NC_090725.1, from coordinate 51,413,156 downwards.
ATATATATATATATACTTTAACAGCGTTTGGATATCTCTTACTTTACCTTTATTCACCAACTAAATCAATATTATATTATTCCCCTTTTCCAAATATATATTATAAACAAAGACGGTATTGATTTATGATATTCATTACCTCCGTTATCTTTGCAAACAGGTACCTACCAGTTACCTGTAGTCAATTGCTTACATTGGTTAGACTTCTCTCTCTCTCTCTCTCTCTCTCTCTCTCTCTCTCTTCTCTCTCTCTCTCTATCTTAACTATGCCATGACTATTCTTACATAGAAGTAGACGAACATATAATCATATTTCATTTCTTTAACTATATATTATTGAGATCTGTTCTATCTATACCACTGTCATTACTATAATTACTAACAATAGTGCTACAGAGACTACTACAAGTAATTGCTACTAATAGTAATATTACCAGAACTCACGATATTATCATCAATTAACAGACCCAAGGTTTCATAAACTAAGAACACTAACATTTTGAAAACTAACCGTTGTTTTAAATCCAATTTAAAACCATTTTTATTGTCACACCTATGCAATAACTCTTTCCCATTCCGCTTGCTATGCATATGCAATTACGTAAATAGAATAAAAAAAAGTCTCCAGTGCTTATTCTAAGCGGACTACCAATAGATATACCAATACCTATTATCATCATTATTATTATCACCATTATTATTATCACCAAATTCTATTTGGAAAAGCTGCAAGCCGAAACCCCAATAGAAATTGAACAAAAATAAAAAACGAAAAAAAAAAACGGAGATCTACTGTAACTAGCGAGGAAAACCAAGATTCACTAATTAGTATATGTAAGGTTATAGAGAAACAAATAGTTTTTCATATCACAAATTAAAAACATTCAAATAATTATGTTTTAGAGCATATATATATATATATATATTATATATATATATATATATATATATATTATATAAGAGAGCTTTTGTAAGATAATTACTCATTACAGATCTACATGCACGTATTTCCACATACTGTGATATTTAACATATTATGCATTTCCTACATACACAAAAAATAGAACACTACCATTGTAATTATACTAATTATAATCAGAATAGTAGGCTGCTTTACATTTAGTATTAAGCACAATACTTTCAAATTATTTGCAGCATGTGCAGTAGACAATTTAGTGCATAGGGTAATATTCCCTAATAATAATCACACACTTAATTATGAACTATCATCATAGGCACGAATTGCAACCATGCATA
>NC_090725.1:51399399-51401899 GCF_036898095.1 Palaemon carinicauda | reverse complement strand
AAGTGAAAGGACGTGAAATGGATTCTGAAATTAGATAACTAGGTGCGTAGAAGGAATCAGTAAAAGAAATTACATTGTTATGTTGAGCGACTTAAATGCCAGAGTTGGTGCTGGAGAGGCAGAAAATGTCATTGGAAAGTATGGCGTACCAAGTGAAAATGAGAGTGGTGAGAGAGTGCTAGATATGTGTTAAACAAGAGATGGTGATGAATAATAGTTTTTTAAAGAAGAAATATATAAAGAAGTATACATGGGTAAGTGTGGCAAATGGAAGGTTGGGTGAAAGAGCATTGATGGATCACGTGTTGATGACAAGAAAGATGTATAAAAGATTGAAAGATGTACATGTGTTAAGAGGCACAGCTACCGGTATCTCTGATAATTTCCTGGGTGAAGGACAATTAGTTGTAGCAAAAGAATGGAGAAATAGAACGGGGGAATGTAAAAGGGAGGTAGTGAAGGTGGAGCAGCTGAAAAAAAAACAGAGGTAAAAAGTGAATATCAAGAAAGGTTGGTAGTATTATATGACAAGGTGAAAACTAGTAAAAGAAAATTTTGTTGAACATGCAAGTGATGTGTGCTCTGGAGGATATATGAGGAAGGGTAGTGCGTGGTGGTATAAAGGAATGAAGATGAAGGTGAAAGAGAAAAAGGGGGCACTTGAAGAAGGACTGCAGAGTATTAGTATAGAGAAGTATGAAATATATAAAGAGAAAAATGTGGAGGTAAAATGAAAGGTGTCCGAGGCAAAGAGGGCAGCTGACTGGAGGTGGTGTCAGGAATAGGGTAGATTGCGTAAAGAGAATAAGTAGTAGTTTTGGATAGAAGTGGAGAGTGAAGAGACAGTGAAAGATGAAAATGGAAGGTTTTTGAAAGGAGATGAGGTGACAAAAAGATAGGCTGAATATTTTGAAAGTTTGCTAGATGTTGAGGATGATAGGGGGACAGATATAATTGTTGTTGCAGGTGTTGAGGTGCCAGTGATGGGAGATGAGAATGAGTGTGAGATTACAAGAGAAAAAGTGAAAAGAGGACTAGATGAAACGAGAACACTTGGAAAGAATAGTGTGATGGCTGAGATGTTAACAGAAGGGGTGTGACTATGCTGGAATGGTTAATGAGATTTATTGATAAATTTGTTATGTTGTCATTAGTGCTAGTGGACTGTGTAAGTGTGTGTTTTATTCCAATATATAAAGGTAAAAGACATGTGCATGAATGTTGAAATTCTATGGGTATTAGTTTGTTGAGCGTGATTGGGAAAGTGTACGGCAGTGTTGATTAATAGGATTAAGGATAGGCAATTTTATTAAAACGGGGTGGTTTAGAAGAGATAGGGGATGTATTGATCAATTTTTTTTTATACTTGGGCAGACATGTGAGAAATTTTTAGCAAAAGGTAAGGAAGTACAGTACATTTTTCATTTATGGCTCTCAAGAAACCTTATGATAGTTCTCAGGGATGCGGTGTGGAATGTACATATTCCTGTCGAATTCAGGAATCTGTTCAGGAATCACATGTGCTTGTGATATATATTCATTTATAATAACAACGTGTTGCAAACTTACGATTCAGCTATCATGGTGGAGATGGGTTTATTTCAAGTGTATGAACAGATTCCTGAATTCGACAGGAATATGTAAGAGGACTTGTCATAAACTTTTATCTCTCTTGATAGCTCAGTCGGTATGGTCCCTGCAGGCATGGTTTCCAGACGATCAGGTGGGGGTTCGAATCTCCACCCGGCCAGAAGCTGTTACCATAAAATTAATTCCAAGTGGAAGTATATTCCCAAGATAGAATTCGGTATTAAATGCCATTCGTGGGTGATATTTACATTGATTGAAATCACGTGTGCTTGTGATATATATTTATTTATAATAACCACATGTTGCAAACTTACAATTCAGCTATCATGGTGGAGATGGGTTTATTTCAAGTGTATGAACAGATTCCTGAATTCGACAGGAATATGTACGAGGACTTGTCATAAACTTTTATCTCTCTTGATAGCTCAGTTGGTATGGTCCCTGCAGGCATGGTTTCCAGCCAAACAGATGGAGGTTCGAATCTCGACCCGGCCAGAAGCTGTTACCATAAAATGAATTCCAAGTGGATGTATATTTCCAAGATAGAATTCGGTATTAAATGCAATTCGTGGGTGATATTTACATTGATTGAAATCACGTGTGCTTGTGATATATATTCATTTATAATAATCACGTGTTGCAAACCTACGATTCAGCTATCATGGTGGAGATGGGTTTATTTCAAGTGTATGAACAGATTCCTGAATTCGACAGGAATATGTACGAGGACTTGTCATAAACTTTTATCTCTCTTGATAGCTCAGTCGGTATGGTCCCTGCAGGCATGGTTTCCTGCCGAACATGTGGGGGTTCGAATCTCCACCCGGCCAGAAGCTGTTACCATAAAATGAATTCCAAGTGGATGTATATTCCCAAGATAGAATTCGGTATTAAATGCCATTCGTGGGTG
>NC_090725.1:51386899-51389399 GCF_036898095.1 Palaemon carinicauda | reverse complement strand
ATATTGCTATCTACTGACTTTATGAAACCTGAATAACCCAGTAACTTAAAATTTGACGCAATATTTGGTATTGGAACCAAACTTGAAATTTGACGCAATATTTGGTATTGCAACCAAACTTTTATCGTCTCGGGAGCATATTGAAGGCTTCCTCCAGAATACTGACGTGGCAAAATATTCGATAACGCTATCCAGAGCACATATCTGCTTCTTACTGTTACCATTTGATCACTTAAAAATTTAATAGACAATTTAAATTCAAGAGCAAATGGCGGCTTACATCAACCACCGACAGTAACTGTCACTACTGATATGGATACTATTTTTTTTGTGTGTGTGTATATTACACAACACTATTAAAAAACACGTAATTTCAATCGGAAATTCTCCGAAAAAATATACTGTTCTCAGCCGTATTTCAGTAAAATGCAGACGACCGTAATTTTACCTTACTTTGTTATTATCTTTTACGGGTTGGTGACAATATATCCTTTTTGAAACGGTAAAAATCTTGGAATAAATGTTGCCGGGCATTTGCCGTTTTTTTAATGTAAATTTTTAACATTGAAGATATGATATGAAAGAACGGTATCTAAGACAGTGAGTTGAAAAGGAAGTTTAAGAGAATAAAAAATAGTGAATGCAAACCTTACACGTGTGAAGAAATTGCAGTTATTATCGGTGGGAAAGAAGAAGAAAAACGAAGACAATTTTCTCTTGTTTACTCCCCTTTTTCTAACCCTTCAAAGGCCCCCCCCCCCCTCCCCCCCGGCGGCCCCGTTTTTATTTCTTCGATAAAAATCTTGTGTTTCTTAACAAAGATTGATATGAGGATGAGGTTTATAATGACAACGGTGACAAGGAAGTGGAGACTGAGAAACATATTACTTTAAAAAATGAATATTCGAAATAGTTACAAAATGCACGACTAAAAAAACGAGATAATAAAATGGATACAAAAAAGGTAAGTGTGACTAAAAGAGAGTCTATGAAAATGGATGCTATAATCGTAAAGAAGTGTACGAAATGGCTGAATAAAAAAGAAAATGTATGAGGGTACTGAGAAAGAATGGTAAAATAGAAAAAAAGGGAAATAAAAAAAGGCATAAAAAATTCGAATAGATGTTGAGGATGATGATGAGAAGAAGAGTTTGAAGGAATGAAGAAATATATGCAAGGAAGAATAAACAATAAAAATCCCAAGAAAAGTGATGACGACGTGGTGATGATGAAAGAGGAATAAAGATAAGTAAGCAAAGATGAAAAAGGAATAAAGAGGAGTAAGCAAACGCGAAAGAGGAATAAAAGGAAGAAGCAAATGAGAACGAAGACGCAGGAGGAAATTGAAGGAGGCGGCGGCCAAGGAGCCTCACGCCAAAGGGGACGGCGGTAAAGGACGGACGGAAGGAAGGAAATGAGTCCTAGAGCAAGACCGACGCCCTGCTGATTGCAGTCTTCCGGTCTTTTGGTGGGAGACACTCGCACGTACACAGGATCATACAAAAAAAAACGATGTGAAATTTGGGGGTGTAGGTGTAGCCATGGAGGAGGTGTCAAGAGACAAGACGTAAACTGAAGAAGTAGAGCAATGCAAGACGAATGTGGATTCATTTTGCAGGTGAAATTGGGGAGGTAGAGTCCATAATGAACAACAAATAAGGAATTCAATAAAATAAATGATAACTTTTCACAAGATGAGTTTGAAAAGGTATTGAGCATATTATATTTAATAATTTGCAGCAAATATATATAGAGAGAAATGTAGATACATTTTGTAGGGAGCAGGTAAAAGTGTAGCTTCAAATGAAAAATAAATACGGAATTTAAGACAAAAATTATAACTGTAAGCAATAAAAAATAAACAACTGTTCACATTATGTAGCTAAAAATAAATTGAGCATATTCTATTGCATTTAAGACGCCAAATACATATAAGGCTGGAGAGAGAGAGAGAGAGAGAGAGAGAGAGAGAGAGAGAGACATGGCCGAGTGTAATGTAACAAATGCTCAGCAATTCACGACTGAAATTCTGGCGGAGGTGCAAGAAGGTCGAACAGAGCTATAAGGGCTTTGGGATACCCCTGCCTGGATGCTCCCTTGGCTTATGTTGAGATCTGTCGAGAACCTGTGGTTAAGGTTTAAGTCCCAAATGCACGCGTATCTTTATAGTAGCACAAAGAATACTGCGTTAAAAGAATCGTGGGAATTTGACTTTTTAAAGTTAAAATTCGCTGCGAATGCTTTCATGTTCAACAGGATCATATAAATCTCTCGTTATGATTTATGTATGAAAGATGTATTTTAATGCTGTTAATGTTCTTAAAATATTATATTTTCATTGTTTATTTTTTTCTTGTAGCTGATTTATTTCATTTCCTTTCTTTACTGGGATAATATTCACTGTTGGAGCCCTTGGGCTTATAGCATCCTGCTTTTCCTACTGGGGATGTAGTTTAGCTAATAATAATAATAATAATAATAATAATAATAATAATAATAA
>NC_090725.1:51371696-51386399 GCF_036898095.1 Palaemon carinicauda | reverse complement strand
AAATGGTGAAGGAAATGTCACCATTAAAATTAATAATAATAATAATAATAATAATAATAATAATAATAATAATAATAATAATAATAATAATAATAATAATAATAATAAATTATTATTATTATTATCATTATTATTATTATTATTATTTATACACAAGAACTAGAACTTGCAAACAGTAATTACCCAGAAACACGTGTGGTCCCCTGTAAAAAAAAAAAAAAAAAAAAAAAAAAAAAAAAAAAAAAAACCAGAACACTCGCTTCTTCATATATATTTACTGTACAAAAGCGCTTGCTATTGATTTGAAGCACTATTATCTCTAGCCCTATAATATTCGCAAGTCGTTATCGCTGGCATTGGCACAGAGGAATTCCACCAAACAGGGGGTGGAAGAATTGGCGCGGGGAACCGCACTAAATAAATAAGTATAATATAGTTTCTTCTTTTCGTGTCTTCTTACTGAATGTCTGCTTGTAAAATCACTTGAGAAATAGCATTGGGGTTTTCGTTAATAAAACTGGAATGCAAAGATTTCTTTAGAATTCAACGTGTTGTTATATATAACAGCACGGTCAAAATTTATCAAAATTATTCCACTTTTTGTTATACCTTCCTAAAGTAAATGTATAAATAATTTATGCAAGATTTTCGTGGCAAGTACATTTTGTAACAATTTTGCTTTTAAATATTTTTATTTTCTATTCCAAGACGACTTTTACCTAAGCATTAAAAGTAATTTTTTGGCTCTTCAAAAACAAAATAAAAAATATGTACCATTAAACAGTTATAAGGTCCCTGTCTGGAATTCTGCTGGCCTGAAGATCGAGTCCCGTTTAAACTCGACAGCTTGTAGTGTCTGTAACCTCACCATACCTGAGAGCTAAGGATAAGGACTTTGGGGGAGCCTATAGATTTACCCAGCTGAGTCATCAGTAGCCATTGCCAGGTAGATCCTGTTCCAAGCTTGGGTGGAAAGGTGGCTTGGACGCTGATCATATGGATATATGGTCAGTCTCTAACGCTTTGTCACTGTGCCTTGCCTCTGTCATTCATAAGCGAAAGAAAAATTATCTTTAAAGGTATTTTCCAAGAGACAACATACCGAGATAAAATATTCCATAAAATGCTCAGAATATCCTTAAATCCTTAAATATGTGTGTCCATCGCTTGTCAAAAACAATATCCCTTATTCAGTAGCGAACAAAGACAGAACAATTACCTAACGAAAATCAAAAAGCCGTAATTGAAGGCGCGATCATTATTATTCAGGTGGGGGCGCTCACGCGAAACACTATATTACCTGGCGGGAATATTAAACAGGGTTTTCACTAGTATATTGAATAATGTAAATATTGAAAATCAATATTCTCCTACGTTCTGACCTCTCTCTCTCTCTCTCTCTCTCTCTCTCTCTCTCTCTCTCTCTCTCTCTCTCTCTCTCTCGTTTCAAATTCTAGACGAGTTTTTCTATACTTTTTTTTATCCTTTTGACGGCAAATGACCCCTTGTATAATTAGTCACTCCAATTGCTCTCTCTCTCTCTCTTCTCTCTCTCTCTCTCTCTCTCTCTCTCTCTCTCTCTCTCTCTCTCTTGTTTCAAATTTCAAGACGAGTCTTTCTATACTTTTTTTTTCATTTATCGTTTTGACGGCAAATGACCCTTTGTATAATCAATCATTCGATCAATACATCCAATAGCACTCTCTCTCTCTCTCTCTCTCTCTCTCTCTCTCCTCTCTCCTCTCTCTCTCTCTCTCTCTTTTCCCTCTTGTTTCAAATTTCAAGACGAGTCTTTCTATATTTTTTCTTTTTATCGTTTTGACGGTAAATGACCCTTTGTATAATCAATCATTTGATCAATACATCCAATTGCGCTCTCTCCTCTCTCTCCTCTCTCTCTCTCTCTCTCTCTCTCTCTCTCTCTCTCTCTCTCTCTCTCTCTCTCAAATTTCTAGACTAGTTTCTCTATCCTTTTTTGTTATCGTTTTAACGGCAAATGACCCCTTGTTTAATTAATCATTCGATCAATACATCCAATTGTTCTCTCTCTCTCTCTCTCTCTCTCTCTCTCTCTCTCTCTCTCTCTCTCTTCATTTGGTTTCAAATTTCAAGATGAGTTTTTATACTTTTTTCTTTTTTATCGTTGTAACGGCAAATGACCCCTTGTATAATCAATCGTTCGATCAATACATCCAATTGCTCTCTCTCTCTCTTTCTCTCTCTCTCTCTCTCTCTCTCTCTCTCTCTCTCTCTCTCTCTCTCTCTCTCCACTGTAGCCTGCGGATGAAGGAAAATGATGACACTTCATAATGTGGAAGAATTATTCCGTTCCTAACATATATAACCTGTTTCGTTTTATTAAAATAAAATTTAGAGGTTTTTTTATTTATATCACACATATTTTCAGTAGGCCTACGTATATTTTCTTTGTTTTTCGGCATCAATATCTGACCTATTTTTTATCTATATCATCTCACCTTGTACTTAAGTATGCACACTCACTATATATATCATATATATATATATATATATATATATATAGATATATATATATATATATATATATATATATATATATATATATACATATATATATATATATATATATATACATATATATATATATATATATGTATATATATATATATATAAACACATGCGTGGGTGTTATATAAATATGCATGTTGGGTTTTCCTTGCTGAAAGATATTTGATATTACCAGTATATCTCTCTCTCTCTCTCTCTCTCTCTCTCTCTCTCTCTCTCTCTCTCTCTCTCTCTCTCCTATGCAGTCTTCTGCAGGGAATTAAAAATGCCCCAACAGGAAGAAGAAACGTCAAGGTATTGGCAATTTTTATTCTGCAAGCTTTCGGCCAGAGGCGTTCGTAATATCATTTTCAAGTTTCTTAATATTTTTCGAGGGGATGCTGAATAAAATGGTAAATTCAGAAAGGATTAGTTACCCTATTATCATACAAAAAGTGGAATACCTTAAATAAAGCAGAAATAGGATATTTTACATCCCTCATAATTCGGCCTTTTTTATTTCAATATTTCCATTTATTGAATTCCATTATTCATCGATTTATTTTTCCTGAAATTGTGTTTTTCTGACTCATTTGTCTCCCTATACTGAAATTTGATCTCCAACCTATTTTTGTATTATTAACCCAAAATTTTCCATTAATTAATTTCTCCTTTTTCACAATTACAATTCCACTCTTATTACCTATCTTTCATTTGTTTGATAACTTTTTCTTCTGTTTTGAAATATATGTTTAAAAAATACTGTTCTCATATTGTTACCTTTCCATCTCCTTTATTTATAAAAAAAAATGAATAATCTCCCCGATATAATAATAAGCATGTATCTGACTATATATATTTCTTTCCGGTCACGCTCAGGTACATTGCCAAACATGTAACTACAATGTCTCTCCCCTTCCATCAGGTAGGGCGGGGGAGATGGAGTAATCATGCCCTGATTAGAGGGAGTTCCGTATGCTTATGCATATATATCAAAATATTCAAGTCATTTTTGACGGTCACGTATACCAATATAATACAGAATAATAACTTCAAAATAATATTCATGATTTCATCTTTTTCTGCCCAACGGTGATTTATTCCAATGATATAACAATATTTTTTCTCCCAATTTGGCCAGACCATCTGATGAAAATTTCTCCCCTTGTGGACTAGCCTAGTTGAATCCCTTTTCAATATGTTTGGCTCTTCCAAATAATCCTTTCGATTTACCCAGGAGAGAGAGAGAGAGAGAGAGAGAGAGAGAGAGAGAGAGAGAGAGAGAGAGAGAGAGAGAGAGAGACTTTTTAAAAATATATATAATCCTCCAAACCCATATCTTGAAAGGAAAATACACCGATGAGGGAGAGAGAGAGGAGAGAGAGAGAGAGAGAGAGAGGAGAGAGAGAGAGAGGAGAGAGGCACACACATATACTCAAAAAATAAAAGAAAAATTAATCCTCCAACCCCATACCTTGAAATGAAAATGCACGGATGAGAGAGAGAGAGAGAGAGAGAGAGAGAGAGAGAGAGAGAGAGAGAGAGAGAGAGAGAGGAGAGAGAGAGAGAGAGGGCCACAAAAATTAAGAAAAAGATATAGTCCCCCAACTCTGCGTGCGTGCTTTGAGGCATTGAACGTCTGAATAATTAAATGACTTCAGATATGCACGTATCGCACTTGGCAACGTTCCAGTTCCTGACATGGAAGGAAAAACTGGAATATTAAAATATGAATATGAGTAAGTGATATTGATAGCTCTGGAAATACGTTTGATATATGGAATTGCAATGCAAATACTAAAGTATTATGGTTTATTATGCTTTATCAAAAAAAAAAATGTATGTCAAATATACAATTTGGATATATGTTTTCGTTATACCATTTCCAAAAGCACCTCGATTTAATAATAATAATAATAATAATAATAATAATAATAATAATAATAATAATAATATGTGCCTATGTATATATATATACATATATATATGTATATATACTGTATGTGTATATATATATATATATATATATATATATATATATATATATATATATATATTCGAGTCTCTACAGACCCAATTTGAATGCATCGCATGTGACCTCAACCATCCGATCAATAATTTGTCCAAATTCCCTTGGATTGATAACTCTCAAACCCACCCAACTATCCATGGTCATTAACCTTTAAGACAGAAAAAAAAGGACCCTTTGGTCCGAAGATAGAAGCGAGGGAAAGCCCCCTTAAGACACTGGTACAATTAATAAGAGCTAAATTAATGACCAAACAAGATTCACATCGTCTTGTTAACCGTCTGATTAATCATCCAAAGCTGTTAATTAACTCAAGTTTCAGCTGAAGACAGAGAAAGACATTTATGCTTCGATGGGAGACGACTTCAGCCAACCTGCAGAATGATTTACGGATGGGAGACGTCAAATGGTGTTTCCATGGGTGAGGAGAGAGAGCAGTTTCCCAATTAAGATATGAAAGGGAAATTAAAGAAGCTCATTTTTAAAAGTGTTACATAAAATTAATTAATCCTTAGAAAGGGTTAACATGAACAATGTGATATATATATATATATATATATATATATATATATATATATATATATATATATATATATATAAAGATATATAGAAATATCATACAGGCATATATGTATAAACATACTTTATATATAATGCATATGTGTACATATACTTTATAATTCATTAATTTATATATATATATATATATAATATATATATAATATATATACATGTATGTATATAAGCATTTTATATATATATATATATACATATATATATATATATATATATATATATATATATATATATCCCAAGAATGCTCATGAATCGTGTATAAATAGATGATATCGGCCTTTAGAGGAAAGTTCCAATCTCTCTCTAATGACCTTTGATTTTGAAACATCAAATATCGAACACATCGGAAGCTTTGAATCCAGATAGGGAGTAACGATTACTATTATATGAGAGTCAAAAGAAAAAAAAAGTTACATAAAAAGTAGGATAAATGCTATCAGATATAGGACATTGATTTCCTTGTTTTTTGTGAATCGTAAATTATTGATTCAATTGTCGAAAACAGTAATTAAAAAAAAAAAAAAGTTGCAATACTTTGAGGGTAAGAAACTGTAGTACTGATATCAAAGAAACTTGAATTAAGTCGTAGAATATGGAGTATGATTTGTAGTTTTCATATAAACATTTTTGTGAAACTGAAAATAAAATCGAGATACCAAAAACAGATATCCGAATATTGACGTATCAAGATAAAGAAAAGAACAAATATTACGCATATGCAAATAAACAGATTCAGGTGAATATAGATTATCGGAACAGTAGGGCCACGTTTTAGAACACAAACATTTATTCCAATAGTTATCCAAATCTTGATCTCATTCGTTCAATAATATACTCCTGACCTTTAAAGGTTTAAATCCCGCTCATGGATGGCAGAGGCAAGGGGCAGTGACATTGCCCTATCGAGCAGGACAATGCCCTACAGACTGACCAATTATACATATGATCAGTGCCCAACTCCCCCCCCCCCCCAAGCTAGGACCAAGGAGGGCCAGGGAATGGCTGCTGATGACTCAGCAGATAGACCTTTAGAATCCCCCAAAACCCTCTATCCTTAGCTCACAAGGATGGTGAGGTTGCAGCGATCAAAGAAACTAACGAGTCTGGGCGGGACTCGAACCCTTTTCTGGCGTTCACCAGTTAGGGACGTTACCACCTCGGCCACCACTTTCTGCAACAATGGATTCCCATAGAATACATATATCGTATAACCTTTAGTCATTGACTCCTCATCCTACTTACTAATCAGCTGTTCCGTTGCTGTTCGGATTTGTTCGTAATGTTGTGCTTGAAGATGCCAACCCCCACCCAACCTTTATTCCTAATATATATTCCAGGGATTCTTAAGATTGTTACAGTTATCTTTATTTATGCCGCTACTCATTTTTTTAATATTACTATCATCATTATCATTCTATATTTATATTCGTAATCAGCATTATTGTAATTATCATCCAATTGTCAGTATCTTCATCAGCATCATAACCACTACCGCTAGCGAGTTGATGGGTCCTTTGTCAAGCCAGGTAGTATTACATGGATCCTTCTCTCGTTACAGCTCATTTTTTTGCCTTCACATACACCGAATAGCCCGGGCCTATTCTTTACACATTCCACTCTTTCTTCATACACATAACACCACTAAGATAACAGAAATATTCTTCTTCTCTCAGACGGTTAACTACTACAAATTGTTCATTGGATACTTTCCACTGGTAAGGGTAGAAGAGACTCTTTAGCTATGTATGCAGCTTTTTTAGCAGGAAACTCAAAATCAAACCATTGTTTTCTAGTCATAGGTAGTGCCATTTCCTTTGTACCATGGTCTTCCAATGTCTTTTGGTATCTTAGGAACACTATTCAATCTGTTTCCTTATTTCCTTTCCTCACTGGGCTGTTTTCATGTTGCTTTTCCACCTAGGTTTGTAGCTTAGCTAGTAATAATATCATCATGAATCATTATCATACATCTCTCTCTCTCTCTCTCTCTCTCTCTCTCTCTCTCTCTCTGAAGAATAGGATTTGCACTATCGTGTAAAATTCAGGAAAGAATGTTATTTTTGTATTATACTACACAAAGATAACCATCTATACCCTACCTTTAACGCCTTATATAACTTGCCTTATACACATGCTCTATCAACTTGCAGATCTAATTTTCTCGGGTGGGGAGAGGGAGGGAGGTACAGCTTTAGGTTCTCAGCTTATTCACTGTCTATGTCAACAGAGGCATAAAGTATTCAAAGGACCGTTGCTCATACCACTCCGTTCCTCCCCAAATATTCTGACCTGCGGCATTGCGTAAGGCAAGTGTCTTAACCAATAGACGAATATGACCTCGTAGGTAAGGAATTACAGAACCCAAATGAAGGTCTCCAGACAGAAGTGAGGGATGTTGAACATGATGACGATGGATACAGACAACCCAACCAAACCTAACTCAAGCAAACCCAGATATCTGGTAGTGGAAACAGACAACGGGAATAAAATAGAAAAGTTATAGGGGGTGGGGGTTGGAGGGGACCATCCGGTACAGTGGACCATCCAGTACAGTGAACCTTACAATATACTGGACCATCCAGTACAGTGAACCTTACAATACACTGGACCAGCCAGTACAGTAGACCATATAATACACTGGACCATCCAGTAGAGTGGACCATACAACAAACTGGACCATCCAGTAGAGTGGACCACCCAGTACAGTGGACCTTACAATACACTGGACCATACAGTACAGTGGACCATGCGATATACTGAACCATCCAATATAGTAGACCATCCAGTACAATGGACCACCCATAGTCCTTGAGATTCATTCCTCGTTTCTTTTTATCTACCTAATTCCATTTTATATTGTTAAACTTCCCATTCTCTTATTATTCGTTTCTAATTGTTTAATCCTACCGAAGATAAAATCACCTACATCAAATTTTTGCATTTATCCATTTCATTCTTAACCAAAGACAAGTGCAGCAGCTCAAAGTTAACTCCTAACTTCATAAACCTAAATAGATTTTACTTAATATTGTAATGACATTTTCATTTTCTATTTGCTTTCTTAGTGTGTTTCAGCCTTCTTACATACTGGTTTAGCCTTTCCTCTCTTATTTACTGTCACTCCCGATAAATATTTTCTGCTTTTATCGTATATTTTCCCTACTTGGCTCCTTCAATCTCTTCCCTCACCCATTCCTTGTCAACATCCATCTTCCCATAAATTCCTTAATTTCACGTAGTTTCCCCAGTGTAATAAACAAAAAACGTATAGTTAGGCCCCAGTCATTTAACCCCCCAGGGTCTCTCTCTCTCTCTCTCTCTCTCTCTCTCTCTCTCTCTCTCTGTATGAGCAAGAGTCTTCAGACAGTGATGTATAAGAAGAACCCAATCTTGTCAGAGCGACCAGACGAACAGCAGGAAGCGACATTTATGGAGACTGATAGTTCCCATGATTAATGCTCGCGTATACATCTCCCGTGAGAGCTCGTGCGCTCGCGCGCAGAGGTATTCCCAGCCTTATATAAAGCTTCTTTAGGCCTTATAAGCATATTACTATTCCTACTATCATCATCATATTTCAAGTGTCTTTATTATTAGATCTCATTGCTGATTATCCATGTACATTAGTTTCTCCTGGGTTATTTTATATTAAAAATAGTTGTCTTAAGAATATTTAATTTCTTATACGACATTTCATCCACTATTTTTAAAAAGACTGCAAATGTATTTATGTTGAAAAGGCTAGCATAATTTCCTTTTATAGTTTTATACAACAAATATCTGTTTTAATATTGTTAAGGGTTTTAAAAATATTTAATTTTAATTTTACATTACTTCTTATATCGTTTTATTTATTTCCTTATTTCCTTTCCTCACTGAGCTATTTTTCCCTGGTGGACCCCTTGGGCTTGTAGCATCTTACTTTTTCAACTAGGGTTGTAGCTTAGCTAATAATAATAATAATAATAATAATAATAATAATAATATCATTATTAAATTATTATCATTATTATTATTATTATTATTATTATTATTATTATTATTATTATATGTCAAATGTAATTTTAACCACATATTATGGCTGACTTAGCATGTACATTCACTTCCCCCAAGCTATTTCATATCATAAAAAAGTTGTCGTTCTTAAGACTATATTTACCTCCTTATTTTTAAGGAACCCCGACACTTTATGTCTGCGAGACATACTACACCGTTGGACATTTTACGAGAGTCGTGTTCCTTCGTAGAGACAGGGGCTGAGACTGAGGCGGTCAAGCTGTTAAGTTTTAAACGTAAAATGGAAAAAGGGGGAGAGTAATAATTTGAGTTTTTAAGCCGGTAAACGAAAAATATAAGGTATGCGAATAGGCAACAGACACACTAAAGTGCATGTAAGAAGATATGCATGAATATGTATAAATATATATATATATATATATATATATATATATATATATTATATATATATATATATATATATATATATATATATATATATATATATTGTATATATATATATATATATATATATATGTATATATATTTATATATGCATAAATATATATATATATATATATATATATATATATATACTTATACATACATATTTATATATATATATATATATATATATGTATCTATCTATCTATATATATATATATATATATATATATTTTATATATATATATATATATATATATATATATATATATATTCATATGTATATAATTATACACAATATACTGATTATGGATACATCCATATGCATATAAATACATGTATCTTATATATATATATATATATATATATATATATATATATATATATATATTATATCCACATTATACTGGGATCGAACCCTAGGGTTCGATTCCACTATGAGGTTGAAATTTATTTCTATTTGTGCACGATATTGTTTACCTCATATATATATATATATATATATAATATATATATATATATTATATATATATATATATATATATATATATACCTCGGTACCGTTTTAAGTCAGGGTGAAAAATCGCAACTTGCTTTCTTCCTCCCTACACGTGTCCGCTATGAAGCAGGTTGATGTTGCCGTTTACGAGAATTGAAAGGGACGTTTCTGAAAACTTTAAGACTTAGCCGTGGCAACCTCTTTCTCATTTTCTTTCTTTTTATTCCCCACTTTCCTCCTTTTCTACGCTATTTTGGAAGCGGTTCTACACTGCGCATGCGCTGAAAAAAAGAATGTTGAGGCCCATCGTAGCTAGACTGAAATGAATGCTTCTAAAAGAGGGAGAAAATCACATAAAATGTGGTTGGGATGGCAGAGGACATGGACATAGAGAAAAAATTGAATAAATTTCGGTGAATGCATAGTTGTGTTTGTATAAAATCATGCACAAAGATATGTACACGCATGTAAGCAAGCAAATACTGTAGCTTGGTAAAGAGTTTGTGTATCGCCATGATCAGCAAAGCTGTACTAGTCAGGGCAAACCATACTAGATTGATTTACTGAGAAATATCAGACTAAAGCCTCCCACCATCACCAATCCACAGTGTCCAGCGTGGTGATGAAAACAGGCCAAACCCCAGACATGTATAAGGACATATCTGAGGCCCTTGTCCTGCAGTGGACAAGAAACGGCTGCATTTGTTATTGTATAGTAAATGTATATTTTTACTGTGCATACCAAAAGGTATCAAAAAGGGTGCAGAACGCCAAAATAGAAATATCACGGACGTGGCATTTAAAATGTTACGGATATACCTTAGAGAACAACCTTTGAGAATATCTGCATATGAATTTTCTTATGAATTTCGCCTTTCCTTTATGATCTTCCTGATCGGGCAGTTGAATCGGTGGACTTCAAAAGTTCAAACTTGCAGCGAATGTTTTTATGTTGAACAGGCTGATGTAAGTCTCTTTTATAGTTTATTTACGAAAAAATCTATCTTAATATTATAGCTGTTTTTTAAAGGTGTTTTATTTTAACTGTTCGTTGCTTCTCTTGTAATTCATCTATTTCTCTATTTTCTTTCATCAATGGGCTATTATTCCCCATTTGGGCAATTGGCCTTATATCATCCTGGTTTTCCAATTAGGGTTGTAGCTTACCTAATAATAATAATAATAATAATAATAATAATAATAATAATAATAATAAAGTGTTAATCAAAATGCAAACTAAATGTTGATACAATTTGTGCCGTTCCGACAGAGATATTATTGCGCGAAATATCCCTTGGACTGAAGGTTGCCTTGTCTCGTAATGATACGTTATAAGCAAAATATCAAGCAATTGTTAGTCAATTTAGATGGCGTTAGAGCTTAACGCAATGCAGGTGTTTGGCAGAAGTTGCCTGCAGCCGGCCAGCTGACTGACCTATCACCAGGACGAACTGCGTATTACAAGACGCCGACTTTTGCAAAGACTAATGTTAAAACCAAGAGTTTATGCATTGTACAGGATTTAGGACTACTTGAAAAGCTTCAAGGGAGCTAGGAACAGTGACAATACCCTCACAGGACAAAGTCCTAGAGACTGATCATATATACATAAGGAATAGTGACAATGCCCTAACAGGACAATGTCCTAGAGACTGATCATATATACATAAGGAACAGTGACAATGGCCGAACAGGACAATACCCTAGACACTGATCATATATACATAAGGAACAGTGACAATGCCCTAACAGGACAATGCCCTAGAGACTGACTGATCATATATACATATGGTCAGCATCCACGGTCCTTCTTCACCCAAGCTATGACCAGGGAGATACAAGCAATAGCTGCTGATAACTCAGCAGGTAGACCTTTAGGATCCCACAAAACACCCAATCTTAGTTCACTAGTATAGTGATGTTGCAGAAACTACAAGAAACTATCGAGTTGAAGCCGACTCGCTCTCCCGCCCAGCAGGACGCCAGGCAAGGAAGTTTCCAATAGGCCACCGCGTATCTCCTTTTCATAATATAATATCAGGTTGCATAGGAATTTTCGTGTTTCTATATGAGTTCTAAAATTAGGTTTGGGATATCAGAAAAAAAAACTGGTATGAAGTTTGGGCCATCAAAAGATAAAAAACCTAAAATTCTAAAATGAGGTTTAGCCCATGAACAAAAAAAAATTAAAAGAATTTTGGTCCATCAACCAAAAAAAAAGGAAAAAAAAAAAAGAAATTCTGGAATGAGGTTTGATACACAAACAAAAAACAAAACGATCATAAACAGAAGAAAGATGTCCCTGACATCTAACAGTTAAATAAATGCGAAAATAAACAAATAATTGGTGGTTATTTCCTTTGATTGTGGGTCACCACTTATGATGGGGTGAATAAAAGGTCTCTGACAGGGACTTCAGGAGCGCAACAGGCTGCGTTCATTCTTTGCAATTAAAGTTGAAAGGAAAATTGGCCGTTGGTCTTTTAAGCCACTTTTAGAGATATCACACTTGCGTTGGCCTCTTGTAGCGAAGGAGGAAGAGAGGAAGAGTGATGAAACATTTTAAAAAGAGTCAAGTCAATTCCCGTTTCACACTCTTTAAAGGCTTAAAGACCGCTCATGAATGTTAGAGACAAGGGACAGTTACATTGCCATAGAAAGCAGGACATTGCAATAGAGACTGAACATAAATCATATGATCTACGCCCTAGCCCCCTTTCCACCTAAGCTAGGACGAGAGAGGGTCAGGTAATGGCAGCTGATGACTCACCAGATAGAGCTATAAGCACTCCTAAAAACCCCTATCCTAGTTCACAATTTGGTAAGGTTGCAGACACTAATGGAACTAAGGAGTTTGAGCGGTACTCGAATCCCCATCTGACGTGATTCTCGTAATTGTGTCTCCAGAGCTATGTATAATTTCAAGGAAGCAAAGATAGGAAGGCTTATAAAGATTGCCCAAAAAACAAGTAAAAGATAATTGAGAAAAACAATTTAATAACATAAATAATGAAAATCAATATTCTTTAACGTTCTACACTCCCTCTATTCCTCGTTTCAAATTTCAAGACAAGTCTTTGTGCTTTTTTTTTAGTCGTTTTGACAGCAATGACCCCTTGTTTAATCAATAGTTCGATCAATCGACAGTTTTCCATAAATTTATACACATTCTATTAGGACCCCCCTTACTGCAATCATGTTCATAAATGCCAAGGATGATAAATATCAATATATGTTATGTATAAACATAAATACATATTGATATATATATTTGTGTGTAAACAAAACGGGAGAATCCTTCAGTTTCCCCTTCCTTAAATTATAGGACAATCAATGTTTACTTCGTCTCAAAATATTCCATTGCGTGCTTCTACCTCTTCTTCACCCTGCTTTTATATCTTTTAACTTATTTCTTACAGAATTCCCCTATTCACACGCCCCATAAAATCCCTAAAACACCACATTGCATTAATATTTATCCTAATATTCCTCCCCCTCTTTATCTTCTGCTAAAAACATCTCAACAATTCTTTCAAGCTCTACCTCCATGAAAATAAAAAAAAATTTGTAAACTAGCTTAATACTGTCATAATCCGAGTCCAGCACAAGACTAATGGAGGATAAACAAACATACACACACACACACACGTTGGACTTACAATATAAAAGAAAGTAATTGTGAGCGTCTGGGGCTCTGTTTGAACTTCATTAGCAACAACAGAATTTCCTGCTTCTCGTCTTATTAGTTTTCCCTTTGCTCCGAGGGTCGCCAGATGATGCTGTACTGGAGAACACGCCTTCTTTTATACATGCGCATAGAGACGTTATTATTATATATATATATATATATATATATATATATATATATATATATATATATATATATTTATATATATATATATATATATATTTATATATATAAACATATATATATGTATGTATATATATACACACATAATATATATATATATATATATATATATATATATATATATATATATATATATATATATATATACATACATACTGTATATATATACACATATAATCATATATATAAACATATATATATGTATGTATATATATACACACATAATATATATATATATATATATATATATATATATATATATATATGTGTGTGTGTGTGTGTGTGTGTGTGTATACACAAAATAAAATAAAGTGCTGAATAACTGGTTCAATAAGATACTGAGGAAGCTGCGCATCAAAACAAATACGTATAAACGCACGTTCTATTACAGATGTAAGCAATGTTAAATCGCCTGTAATTTGTTGGGAGAATAAAGTCAGATGCAGTGGTCATTTAAGACCCTGTAACACCAATACCAAAGACGAACCGTCTTAGAAACCCCACAAATTATTGTTGAAAACCAGGATAGTAACTTTTGGAAAAGAGCGAATTATTAATGCATTATATTCATTATATATGATATACTACTACTCAATAAAATAATTAAGGTTATCAATGTTTAGTAAGATATGTCCTTAATAGACAAACGCCTCTTTTGATTTCTCAACAGAAATAAATTATTCATACAACGTCTGTGTTAGAAGGTTTATAGCAAACTATTTCCTATTTGATAAGAAACCAATAAAAAAACACTTAATGTTG
>NC_090725.1:51351696-51366696 GCF_036898095.1 Palaemon carinicauda | reverse complement strand
TAATCTTCTCGGTGACGAAACTTTCTGAAAAGCGATATTATTGTCAAAAGCCGGAAGCGCAACACATTTACGTCACCGTCATTCAAAAGTAAAGGAAAGTTTAAACATTTCACATCCCTTAAACTCCCCCTCACTTGAAAACAAAAGACCTCCCTTTCAATACCAACCCCTTCGTTGCTCTCTCCACTCCAAAGGCGAGCCTCTCAACGCTAATAATATCCTCTTTCATCATCTGTACGTACAGGATACAACCGCATTGAGGTCTCAAAACGACTTTAGTTTTAAGCTTTGCGTCTTTTTTTTAAGAGTGTATGCAAAATGTATCATTTACAGATAGTATTCACGTAGATTGGGCAACTAACACACATAGAAAACATGTGTAACCAACGCCATCTGTTAGCTGACCGCAACTCTAACTGGGGAAAGGAAGAAGGAAGAGAAGAGCCGAGTGGAGCGACTCTTAGTCCATCTGTTGGTTGACCGCGTAACTAAGTATCTACTGTCTATCATAGAAACATGGATACTTTGAAATGCAATGGAATGTATTATGTTGGGGGTGGGGGGCTAGTTAAATTTCTTCCGAAAGTAATTCAGTAATTAATTGTGAATTTAGAATTTAATGAAATACCTCAAAAGAAAGCAGGATATAATATAGAAGTTAAGGACTGGCCTACACAAAAATGAAAAGTAGACCCATGTGTAAAACACTAATAAGAAGAAGAAGAAGAATGCAATGTTATACTTTTGGAATATAATACAAAATGATAAACACATATCTTACAACAGTTTACGATGCATCAAAAATAAAAAAAGGATCAATTTAATATGCAGACTCCCTCAATTACACCACCAATTCTAATTCATAATGCAAAACATATTTATTATTAGGTTCACCAAATAAACTTCAGGTTGCCGTTCACTTTCCAAAAGAATGAATGTTCTATTTGTAAGCGTTTCACAAAAACGTAGAGATTACATACAATACAAACATTAATATTTCCCATGAAAAACGTATTACCAGGTTATATTTTCAACCGCAAAAAGTATTGTCATATTATTGTATTTCCCACAGCAGAAAGTAATACCATATTATTGTATTTCCCACAGCAAAAAGTATTACCATATTATCATATTTCCCATTGTAAAAAGTATTACCATATTTTTCATATTTCCCATAGTAAAAAGTATTACCATATTATCAAATTTCCCATAGTAAAAAGTATTACCATATCATATATCCTACAGCAGAAAGTATTACCATATTACTGCATTTCCCATAGCGAAATGTATTACCATATTATCATATTTCCCACAGCAAAAAATATCACCATATCATGTTTCCCATAGTAAAAAGTATTACCAGTTTGCCATATTCCCCAGAGCAAAAAATCTTACCATATCATATTTCCCATAGTAAAAAGTATTAACATATTATCCTATTTCCCACAGTAAAAAGTAATACCATATTATCATATTTCCCACAGCAAAAAGTATTACCATATGACTGCATTTCCCATAGCGAAAAGTATTACCATATTTCCCATAGTAAAAAGTATTACCATATTATCATATTTCCCACAACAGAAAGTATTATTATATTACTGCATTTCCCATGGCAAAAATTATTACCATATATATCCCACAGGAAAAAGTATCATCATATTGCCCACAGAAAAAAAAAGATATATCAGCTTATTATCATAATTCCATAGCAAAAAGAAATACCTTCTCAAAATCGACAGTTCCTTCAAGGGATAGAGATATTATTAAAAACAAATAACATGAAAACCAAACAAATAAAAATTATACCCGAATTATTTATGATTCACTGTAGACAAAAGTGAACTGAATCTTCGCAGGTGGTTTTAAGATATATGAAAAAAAGAAACAAAAGTTTCCTACATCTGTCTATTAATAATGTAACTAAGTAAATAAAATCAATCCCGCATGCCTGAATGATTAAAACTACAGGATTTTACTCGGTAGGTAATAAAACATTCTTTTACCAAATACATTACCAAGGACCAGATTACTGTAATTGATTTAGCATGTTTAATGAAGTTATGAATTGTATGTGTTGAACTTTGGTTGTGTGTATTGTTTTGGTCTATACGAAACACAGTCTTTTTTTCAATGTATTGCATATTCACTGTCATCATTAATATCTGTTTCAGTACTCAATGCGCCGATAAACAACTTGGAAATTCTGTCTCAATTAAATGTTAATTTTAGTGAGCGGTCAACTCTTGTTGCAATGCTTATAACTGTTATAAAATCCTGTTATTCACTAGATTATTGCAAGATGAATTACGGTTTAGACCAATTAATTACAGCTTAACTTTTTTTCTATTTCTTATTTTATGTTTTGTCAAAATATCTAGTGAGCCATTAAATTTATATGTCTGGTAATTTGTTAAATACAAATATTTATATATTAAAGTCAAAGACCTTTTGTTTCTTGCTTTATATTTTTTTTTTCAAAATATAAAATGAACCATTAGCTTTATATGTCTGTTAATACTCTGGTTCAAAGCAAAAGATTCAGCAGCATTTGTACCACTACCAAACATTATAAAATCAGCAAGACTAGAACGATATTAAGATTTGATAAAATTATCATGATATGTAAGTTGAACACAAACATTTATGTACTTATAAACACATTAAAATCAAAGAACTTTTATCAAACATATAAGCATAATACATTCACATCACTTTACAAGACCTCCGCTTTGAAAGAGACCATTTTGAAAACATAATTTCCCTAAATCGTTAAAAACACGAATTACTCAACTTCAACAAATTTCAAGCATAATCAAACCTGTGGAAATCACCACGGGAGAAAATAAACATTTATCCATTTTAAAAATCAATTGAAGTTTATGATAATGCATAAAAAAGCACTTATAATGAATACGAGGCCTTTGTCTGGTATGAAATTGATGCACAAATACATCATTATTCATAGAAAGCTACGTCCGAAATTCATCAATTTACGCTCGGGCCTTTGATGGCATTAGGATGATGATAACAGTTATGTATTCGTCACCAAAGGGGAAAGTGAATGGGGGGAGGGGGAATGAGCGTGGAAGGGAGACAGGGAGATGAGGAAAAAAGAAGAGGGGATCATGGAGGGAAACAAAACATGCTGAGCTGGTCCATAAAAGGGAGCTAGGGGAGCAAATAGGGAGAATAGAGGGAGTGAAAGAAAGAGGGGGAGGGAGGGAAACGTGTGAGAGACTTTCGACCTTAGGATATTTGGTCAATACTAAAAAGTAAAAAGTTACCTTTTACGAGATGTAAACTAAAAGGGAGAATTAGGGAGGGAGGGAGGGAATGAATCAGCGTGTTGGCGGGTGAAGAATCATGCCATGATAGAATGATCAGGGGTTCATGGAGGGAATTGAGACAGTTACAAGGAGATAAAAGGGGAAAGAGGGAACGAAGATAAAACAAAAAGAGGAAAAGTGAAGGGAGATAAAGGGTTAAAAGATGGAACGAAGATAAAACAAAAAGGGGAAAAATAAGGGAGATAAATGGTGAAAACAGGGAACGAAGATAAAACAAAACAGGGAGAAAGGAAATGAGATAAAGGGTTAAAAAAGGGAACGAAGATAAAACAAAAAGAGGAAAAATTAAGGGAACGAAGATAATATAAGAGAATACATGGGGGAATACAATAGGACATGCCCTTACGATCCCAAGTGTAAGAGTCCTTTAAAGGCTTCCTGATTGCATATCAAGATATGGAATGGTATGACAGCTGGAATAAAACTGAAGGCCATAAGAGTGGATCAAGTGAGTATATTTTCATGCAATTAATCTCACATTGAGTACTGTAATTAATTCAATACTGAATTTTGGATCTAAAACCTTGTAATGACCATTCTATAATAATGTAAGTGTTCTGCAATGACAAATGGAATTGTTTGTGTGTACGTAATTCTGGTATTGCTTATGAAAAGAATAACTTCCTGAAAATAATTATCCCCTAAGTCACGTTCTTTGGCGATGCAACCAAAATTATCCTAAGAATGACTGAATATAACTTGGACACAATTATATAGTATTGATGAAATAATTCTTGATTGGAACATCAATGGATTACTTTAATATTAGGAAGATACATCTAAACCTTTGGTATTTAGAATAAATGTTTTCATATATATATATATATATATATATATATATATATATATATATATATATATATATATATATATATATAAAGATAAGGATTTAAAGCTGTAATTTGAGTTTTTACTTAAAGCTAACACGATTCGCCTTTTTAACTTTTACCTTAATATTCTTATTTAAAAAAATGCAGTTCAGTTTAACACAAATAAGAAGGAAAACCTTCACTTTAACTGAATGTACAAAATACATTATACTGTATATCGAACTTAAAAAACAAAAAATTATATTCCTACATTCCTATCAAATATAAATCAAAGAATAATGTACCAAAATTAAATCAAATAACAAAGATACCAAAATTGCGAGTAAAAGAGAACCAATGTTCGAATATTTTCCTGTTCAAAACAATACTCAGGCAAAGATTCATCACACTGACATTTTATACCATTAAAACAAGTACACTCGGAGACTTCAAATATGTGACTTCATTAAAACATAAAGCAACCGTACTTAAAAGTAATTCTAATAGCTATACTCCATGTAGATATGCCATTTATTATATAAAAAAATCCCTCTAATAACATATGAGATTTTTTAAAAATTCATTAGTTCATAAACACATCTGACTCGAGGGATCTCTCAATCCTAATGCACAATACCGCAGGAGACTTGTCTTTATATATACAAATAACTTTCTTTGAAAATGACGTCATAATATCCATAACGTCATAAAAACCAATCACATACAAATGTATAATATACTATTTAAACGTTAAGATCACTGACAGTTAAAAATGGTTATTTGGTATTTAAAAGAACAAAAAGATGCCTCAGGTTTTGAACAGCTGCTTAAAAACAAGAGTTAATGGGAGAGATTTCAAGATCTCAATTTTAAACATATAAATGAAAGATGAAAATGCTTGAAATTTCTTATATTATATTTATAAAGCATTTAACACTGAAGTGAGTTTGGATAATCATTTTCTCTAGCTCATATCAACATCACAATAACATGATATCTCACAGAATTAAAAGAACAAGAAGTTACATAATTAAGATTATCCGCCATCATCAAGATAGAGTTATTTATTCCCAGCATTGGCATTTATATGACTTTAATCACGTCTGAATACCATCTGATACATGAAAAAAATCGTATCAAGTAATAATGACCACAACGAAAGTCACCCTCAGTCAATGACACGTGATTAAATTTCTAATTGATATGTTTTCGATCACATTTATTGCTGACAGTTATTACTCTAATCCTTTGCTAATTATTGCTTTGTTTGCCCTCAGCACTAAGCGTATTGACTTTCTGTTGTTGTTGTTATCACTGTTCTCTTAAGCGTGGCAAAATAAATAAAACTTATTTCTTTCGTTTAGCATTTCTTTGGTTTTTTATATTCCAGCTGTTGTAAGTTGAATGAGGATGTGACTGATAATCTAGATGTACATTTATTAAATCGAAAGATACCTAAGTTTACTCCGGCAAATACTTTCCTCTATTAATACATGTTTTATATAATAACTGACGCTTGCGCTACTTCCTTTGGTTAATACACGTATAAGAAATATTTGCTTTCGATATATATAATACAATTGATTCACTATTTTTGCAGAACTAATAATTTGTAGCTAATTTTAATATTCCTGTGAAAATTTGAGCGTTTTAATAATTTGTAACATAACAGGAAAGATAGTCTCTTGATTGAAACACGCAAAATAACTATTTGCTTTCATTATATATGATGCAATAAATTCAAAATGCTTACAAAACTATTAATTTGCAACTAATTTTAATATACCAGTGATAATTTGAGCGTTTTAACAATTTATAAAATAACAGAAAAGCAATTCCCTTGATTAAAACACGCAAAAGAACTATTTGGTTTCAATATATATGATTCAAGATTTACAATGTTTACAAAACTATTAATTTGCAGCTAATATTAAAATGCCTGTGATAATTTGAGCGTTTTAACAAATTGTAAAATAGTAAAAAAAAAAAAAAAATTCTTAGGTAAATTTCATTAGTTGCTCAAAACCCGAGGCGACTTTTTGTAATATCTAACAGAAAAATTATATGACAGACTCACGCACAACAAACTATACACATACAGTATCTGCAGTGCTTTGGCAGCAGGTGGTGGGATCCGAGGAACGGTGATGTTGGAGTTTTTGTCTTTTTTTTTTTTTTTTTTTTTTTTTTTTTAATAGGAGAGCATTTCAAGTGGGATGAAACTGCTTCTGCCGCGCGGCAATAGAAAAACAGCAGAAGCAGCGAGCAGAAAAGATCTTCTTTGGTTTAAGCTGTCTCTCATGCAGAGTATTTACTCACTGGATTTTCTTTTTTTTTTACTTTGAAGAGATTTTCAACTTAGAAAACATAGCAATTACTAATAATCTTTTGTACAATATTTACAAAGAGTGACACAGACATTTTCTACTTTGGTAAAAGCCTTTTTCAAACACATTTCTTTTTTCTCAACGGGTGGGCGTCTTAGCTAGTGCAATTTATGGGACAGTTAATCTTACCCATGGCTTAAATCTTCTTGATATATTTCTATGTTATAAGATATTCCAAATACCATTTCACTTCGTTTCATAGCATTACACATGGTTTTGAGTATTCACTTTCAGGCCATATACAATCGGTAATCAATAATTACATTTTCATACTACATTTCGAAGTTTAAGCAGATTCACTTGACACAAGGTTACTGATATTTACATCGAAAGTTATATAGAAGTTTGTGTTTAGTCAACTTACAGATCTATCTATGTAGTAGACAAGAACACAAAGTGCTTCTTCATGAGGTTGATTCAAACACCTTCATTAACAGTCCTTGTATTTTCCAAAATAGCTTCTTTTCTTTGATTCTTGGATATGCATACCCTCCATTTGGCCTCATATTCGCCTGCTTATCTTTCCCAGTCTGTATGTGAGATTCTGCAATACCACTTGAAAACACTTCATTCAGAAGGTGGAAGATGGGGCTCAACTGGAATATGGAAGGATAAGCGTGAGGGTCGTGTAGGAGTTGGGGGTAGGCGTGAGGGTTTCTTGGGAGTAGGGGGTAGACGTGAATGGTGCATGGGTTTGGGCTGGAGCCGTGAGGGGCGTGCAGGTGTGGGTGGGAGGAAGCAGGGACCACCGCTGCGGCGGGGGACCCTGCGGCCCCGCTAAACTTCAGTTCCTTCTTGGTAACCCTCGTCTGGTGAATCTCTTGCTTTGATACGACTAGCTATTCCATTTGGAAGAGGAGGGAGGACGGCTACACCACCACGGGGAGGACCCTGAGAGCCTGGTACCCATGGTCGTTCTCCAGGAGGTCCTGTAGATACCCCTGTAAGTTCTTGTGGACTTTCAGCCCCTTCCACATCTTCACGTGATCCGTACACCTCGTGTCGATAACCATACACTGGAGGTCGATCACTAACCCCATAGAGGTCTTGCCTAGGATCTTTTACATGTTGTGGTGAACCATAAACCTCTTGCCTTGGAGTATAACTATCATCCCTAGATGGATAGAGGTCAGTTCTAGAAATCATATCATCTCTGTTCCCTCTTATATCTAAAATACTGGAGTCTGCACCATTATGAGCAATCTGGCTCTCTGGTCGTGCTTCTGGAATAGGAAGGCCATAATCCGCTGGATACCCATATATTTGTGGGTCGAATTCCTCCTGGGTTTCATATCCTTGCCGGTAAGGAGTCGAATGAACAGGCCCATAACCATCATATGCCGGATCATTAGGCATATACCCAGGGTTGAAATGTTCATGTATTACTTGTGAAGATTCATTGGTATCAACATTTTCTTGTGTAGAATCTTCTGGCCACATACCACTTGGATATAAAGAGTCTCCTTCCATTCGTGTGTAATCACCCCCATCACTCATATTTTGAATAGAACCATTTGGAAGATGTCCATTAACAGCTCGAACAGCTCTTTCAGCTTCACTTATAACATCCGGATTTCCAAGAGCAGTTGTTCCATACACACCAGATGATCCTTTCAAATCTGTTAACCTTGGTGGTTTTTGAACAGGATTAGGCTCACTGGGGGATGCTCCGGTTGATGACGGTGCATTTGGAGAATCTTTTACAGGTGTTGGGGAGGAAGTTGAACGCGCCCTCGCAAGAAATAAAAATCCAATAACCAACACAATAAGGGCTAATACAACCAGACCAACTGATATACCAGCAATATGACCTGAATCTAATTTGGCCGGTGAAGCAGTTCTCATTGTCACTGCTAATGTAAAATTGGCTGTTGCTGATCCTGCAGAGTTTTCTGCCACACATCGTACGACCCCAGAATCTGTTTCTTGGGCTCCTGTAATGATGAGCCGACTAACAAGATTCTTGTTTCCTTCTGTGATGACATAAAGCCTTTGTGGTCCCAATCCTACAACAGATCCATTTATAACTGGGACTTCCTCTTTAAACCAAAGAACTTTTGGAGGAGGTTGACCTTCTACAGGGCAAATAATTGTAGCATTTTCTCCTGCTACACCCTCAACAACTTGCCCAACACGTTGAATTGTTGGGGGACAGGAAAAATCTTCTTCTCGCAGCATATGGAAAGTTCTTCTAGAAACTCTTTCTGGAGTACGACAGCTAGGAGAAATTGGATGAGGTACATGTTTGAGCTCCAAAAGCTTCCATAATGGAAGTGCTCTACAATCACAAATCCATGGATTGTCATGTGCTTCTAAATCATGAACACGGCTTAAGTTCTCTACAACTTTATCTGGTAGCTCTGAAATCTGATTGCCTTGCAATTTTAGCTTTTCAAGTTGAGACAATGACTGGAAGGCTGATGGTACAATAGTCCTGATACCAGCCATGCTCAAATCAAGGCGGATTAGGTATGGTGTGTGGGTGAAGCTATCACTATGAATTTTTCTAAGCCTGTTGCCTCGAAGGGTAAGTTCTCTTAAAGCAGGGGTGTGGGAAAACGAGATTCCAGGAACTTCTGTTAGCAAGTTGTCACTTAAATCAAGTTCAACTAGATTAGTTAACTGTGAAAAGGCTGTTGCATCTATCTGGCCAATCTTGCAGTCACTCAGGTAGATCTTCTGCAAATTGGTGAGACTGGCTCGAGCAAAAGCCTGCTTTGGAAGAGTTTGCAAATTGTTTCCTGAAAGATCCAGCACTTGTGTATCAATATGGATTCCAGAAGGTAAGCTGGCCAACCCTTTATCCCTGCATTCAACTGCTTGCTTCCCACTTTTCCACTTGCAGGTACAAACACTAGGACACGTATGGGACAGAACAAGATGTAACCCAAACACCAGCACCCACACAAGCATTACAATGTCCAGCCTCCGGTGCGCCATCACGGTGGCTCGTCAGCTCAACCGAGATTCAGACATCACTAATTTTCACTTCTTACATTTGATGAGTCATCAACCAAATAACTCAGATTCGGCACTAGAAAATGGTGACTCATACAAGAATGCGAAATTGTCAACCGCAGCTTGGTAAAATATATACGTTAATTGTTTGTCAGTCTGCAAATCGTTATTATCCACAAGGTTAGAACACTCTTATGGAATTTCATAGTATTTCCAGAATATTTTTGGTTTCACATATTCAGTCCTGAGGGAAAAAATTAATATTAGGAAATAACCATTGAAAAAAATGAAAAGTGGGATTTAAGACAACCTTGCAAAAATATTAAGTATTAAAAGAATGTGTTTCTAATGTTTGATCTTAAATGTATTCAAGTTAATGAGCCACAAGATAATAATTACATAATCAGGGACTACACAAATAACAATGGATTTTAAACTGGCAGAGTCCTTCAAATAAAATTACTTAAAGATTGTGTCTAAGGGACATGTGAAATTAATGATTACGAATTTCTTTCGAAAAAAAGTCTCACAATAAGAACTTTCAAAGACGTCTCCGGGAGTCGTTCTCATGGTGGTCCTTGAAAACTGTGTTAGAGAAAATACAAGAAAAAGATTCAGTATTTGTTTGTTTGTGTATGTATGTATGTATGTGTGTGTATTCACCAGCGACTGTAAAAATCAAGGACATCCATATAACACGCCAATTTGTTATTCATTTATGCATTAATAATGTCATTCATTCATTTATATATGTATGTATGTATGTATATATATATATATATATATATATATATATATATATATATATATATACTGTACATATATATGTGTGTGTTTGTGAATATATACGGCAGAGAGAGAGAGAGAGAGAGAGAGAGAGAGAGAGAGAGAGAGAGAGAGAGAGAGAGAGAGAGAGAGAGAAGGTTATCAGTGAATGTGTATATATATATATATATATATATATATATATATGTATATATATGTATATATACTGTACATATATATGTGTGTGTGTTTGTGAATATATACGGCAGAGAGAGAGAGAGAGAGAGAGAGAGAGAGAGAGAGAGAGAGAGAGAGAGAGAGAGAGAGGTTATCAGTGAATGTGAAAACACGTATATTTTTCATGTATACTATAAGCGTCAGCAAATATATATATATATATATATATATATATATATATATATATATATATGTATAAACATATATAAATATATATATGTATATATATATATATATATATATATATATATATATATATATATATATATATATATATATATATATATATATATACATTTGTATAAACATATGTAAATATATATAAATATATATATATATATATATATAGAGAGAGAGAGAGAGAGAGAGAGAGAGAGAGAGAGAGAGAGAGAGAGAGAGAGAGAGAGAGAGAGAGAGATAGGAAACGAAAAAGTGAGATACTTAATTAAGTCTTACTGACATTTACATCGTCAGACTCTTACAAAAAAAATGGCTTTTGTATGTTCATTTATTAGTCCCCGATTATGAAAACGAATAAAGCTGTCAACAAGGGGTGTTTAATTGCAAACATTTCACAATAAATATTCAAATTATTGTTGATTAGGTTTCATTTATCAGTATATGAATAAGATTTATTTGTATTTAATTATATTTATAAAGAAAATTAATAAGAATACTAACTTTCTAGTAAAGAAAGTATGTTGGTCACTAATTTCAAAATTCTAGACTTCCCTTTAGATATAATTCTAAAACATAGAATATAATTAAAGTTAATTGCATTATCATAATCGTACATATACTAAACAAGATTTGAACATATGTATGCTTAGGATAATAAGTAGACTATTCCCTTTGCCATCATCATCCCAAACACAATAGGTATGAATCTTTTAGCAGGTTTTGAGCTGTGCACCAACCGCATATACGAGTAATACCCTTTTATTGCAAGTATTTTCCCACCAGGAGTAAATTCGATATCTTTATTTCTTGTGGCTCATATCTATCTATCTATCTATCTATCTATCTATATATATATATATATATATATATATATATATATATATATATATATATATAGAGCCATCTGCTGTCTATCTATATAGCTATATCTATCTATCTATCTAGCCATTTACTGTCTATCTATATATCTATCTATCTATCTATCTATCTATCTATATATATATACTATATATATATATATATATATATATATATATATATATGTGTGTGTGTGTGTGTGTGTGTGTTTTATTGATGACATTTAACAAATTATCACGTTACAATAAACCTAGTGAAGCATAATGTCCGTCTTATTGTTTCAAAAGTCAAGTAGTATTGTTCCACCTTATGAACCACAGTCTGCATCACATTCACAAACTTGGATTTCACCGCATTATAACGTAGTTTTTTTTTCTTTTTTCTGAAGGATTTCGTATATACTCACTTCCGGTTGAGGACCTGGTCCAGCGGAAGTTTGAGACTCAAACCGTCAAACCTCCGTAGCGAACAATTCTACCTCGAGATTATTTCCTCACGGTTTAATTTCCCTGTTTCCATTGTTCTCACCACAATTCTTTTACCATTATTTCATTTCAAAGGAATGATTCTTTGAATCGGTAACTTTGATTCAGGTAACAAATCACTCATCATAAAATAAGTTTCGTCGACAAAATTTCACTACGGGAAGATTCCTTTTCTGAGCGTCACTTTCACCAGTTAAATATAAATTCTACAATGCGTATAGTTGTTTACCTTTCCTCCTGTGAAATGAATAAAAAAAGGAGAGGCTAGATACACCTCTGTATTCTAGATATGAAAACTGCGAAGCCCGGATGAGGGCCTTGTAATCGGGCAGAGATGCAGATGAACGTTTCGGTACAAGCTTTAGAGCGTTACTGACTGGCCCGAGTGTAGGCTGGCTGGCCTGCCTGGCACACGGAGAACTCACGGTCACACGGGAACATCGAGTTGCCGATTGGTTTATTAAAACTCAGTTTTTATCATCTCCCTTGAAGTAAATTAATCCCATTTTTTCATTGTAGTGGATCAGTCGCACATGCTTTACGGTTTATCTAATAATTTATACATCCATTTTCTCCTATTTCCTATAAAATTCGTTGCAATAAACAAGCGTGGTTGCAAAACAAGGCAACTCCGGTCGGAAGTCCTAGACAATCCTGTACACGGTAATGCACATGGAGGGTGATGTGGGGACCAGAAGAAGCCAAGGGAAGAGGAGATGAAGGAGGGGGAGGAGTAATTACCGTGACTGGAAGAAAACAAGAAATTGGAGAACAAGAAAGCCAAGAAATGCCCTGATTTTTTAAAGTTTTTTATAGTTTATATATGAAAGATTTATTCTAATGTTGTTGCTGTTCTCAAAATATTTTATTCAAATTGTTAATTACTTCTCTAATAGTATCCTTATTTCCTTTGCTCACTGGGCTATTTTCCCTGTAGCAGTCCTCGGGCTTATAGCATCCTGCTTTTCCAAATTAATAATAATAATAATAATAATAATAATAATAATAATAATAATAATAATAATAATAATAATAATTATTATTATTATTATTATTATTATTATTATTATTATTATTATTATTATAATAATAATAATAATAATAATAATAATAATAATAATAATAATAATAAGAGTATGGTTAAAAGAATGAAGCGAATTCCTGTAGTAAAAGAAATACTTATCTAAAGTGACAGTAAAGAAGGATGACTTGTAACATTTTTAATTGCTTCTGAGCTTTCCAAGTATATAAAAAATCATAAAAAAATACATGTGATGATCCAGAGCCTTGTGAAGGTGTGTGTGTTTTTGCACGTGTTCGTTGTTCGTTTTTATTTGTTAGTCAATAATGTTTGTATATGTCCGTATGTATGTAAACATGTCAGTATATTCATTAACAAATAAGCTGATTATTATTATTATTATTATTATTATTATTATTATTATTATTATGATGATGATGATGATTATCATCATAGTAATAGTAATAGTAATATGATAATGATAATGATAATTATTATTATTATTATTATTATTATTATTATTATTATTATTATTATTATTATTATTATTATTATACCGGTAAAAGTGTATCATTTGTTTCTCTAAAACGAAAATATACCTTTAAATACATATCTTCATCTATTTGAGAGAGAAAAAATTAGAGACTATGGCGTCGTCACGGCTTATGGTCAGCAGTGGAGAGAGAGAGAGAGAGAGAGAGAGAGAGAGAGAGAGAGAGAGAGAGAGAGAGAGAGAGAGAGAGAGAGAGAGAGAGAGAGGATTCTCCAGGGGGTTTTGACGTTTCACCTCAGCCAAAATAATCATCAAATTTCCCAGTTGCTTCTGCCATGCCTTACATACTGATCAGCTTTTATTCCCCCCCTACTCCATACCCCTCATCTACCCCCCCCCCCCACCCCACACCCATTCAACCCCCACCCCCCACCCATTCCCACCACCAGACGTGTCGTATAAGGACCGGACCGGTCCGTCCCAGGATTCTGGGGGTAAAGGAAAAGATAATGTTATCAAATGTTGGTTTACTTTTAACGTTTTCTGCTATATGAAATATTTTCCAAATGTTTTTCATGAGTCAAAGTCTTTAAATAGGTTTATTTTAAATGTTTTTACTACATCAAATATTCTCCAAATGTTATATTTGCCAGAGTCTTTGAATAGGTTTACTTTGAATGTTTTCAGCTACATGAAATATTTTCCAAATGTTTTTCATGTGTCAGTCTTTAAATAAGTTTACTTTGAATGTTTTTAACTATATGAAATATTTTCCAAATGTTTTTAATGTGCCAGAGTCTTTAAATAGGTATACTTTGAATGTTTTCAAATATATGAAATATTTTCCAAATGTTTTTCATGTGTCAGAGTCTTTAAATAGGTATACTTTGAATGTTTTCAAATATATGAAATATTTTCCAAATGTTTTTCATGTGTCAGAATCTTTAAATAGGTTTACTTTGAATGTTTTCAAATATATGAAATGTTTTCCAAATGTTTTTCATGTGTCAGAGTCTTTAAATAGGTTTACTTTGAATGTTTTCAAATATATGAAATGTTTTCCAAATGTTTTTCATGTGTCAGAGTCTTTAAATAGGTTTACTTTGAATGTTTTCAAATATATGAAATATTTTCCAAATGTTTTTAATGTGTCAGAGTCTTTAAATATGTTTACTTTTAATGTTTTCAAGTATATGAAATATTTTCCAAATGTTTTACAAAAACCAAAGTGGTTAAACACGTGGATGTTCTCCCAAACATCCAATTCTCCGAAAAATAACTGGTCTTTAGTCCATAATACTCTATGAAATTTTGAATACCGGTATACCAAACTAAACTTGATTTCAAAATCACCTTAATACAATAAACATTTATCAGTGTATTGAAGATTAATTTTCATTTATCTTACATCAAAACACATCACCCTTCGATAATCTCTCCTACACACAACATCAAGT
>NC_090725.1:51339196-51341696 GCF_036898095.1 Palaemon carinicauda | reverse complement strand
TCCGAACTGATATATACTGTATATATAGTTAAACACTTGCTCTTTACTATATAGGGGAGATTGTGAAAGATTATTCAGTCCTTGCATACAAAAAACGATTTTGTACAGTGGCCAAAAGTACTCTTGCACGGCGTTCAATATCTGTTGAAAAAAGTTCACTCCGAGAGATAATTTAGAGAACCCCTTTGCGGTAAAGTAAAAAAAATAGTTCCATTAAAAGAAACGAATTCCCATCAATCAGACAACACTCATATCTGTCGTAATTTCCCAATCTCAAAAGTCCCCTTCTTCAACAATTTCATTTAATTGAAAAATTATAGATGTGTTTGTTCGCCGAATTGATCATTTTCCTAAGTTGTGGCTTCATAATGTTTAACCTTTTCGTATGCGACTGCTACTTACAAAAAGAACCCGAGACATGTCTGGGATATTGGATATTTCTTACGGTGACGTCATACGTTTCATTGTCTGTATCAAGGACATTGTTTTTCTTATTCTTGAGAACTCGGATGTCTTCTGTCTACGCTCACCTTGAGAGGAATTGTATCTCGGCAGCTATGTATTTGAAGGAAACAGGGTCGTAGGTTCACACGTTTGAGAAGATAAAATGCAGACATATGTGGCTTATTGGAAACGTTCCTGTCTGGCGTTCTGCTGGATAGGGGATCGAGTAACGCTCAAACTCGGTATTATTATTATTATTGAGCGAAGAAGAATTGTTTGGCAATCTCGGTGTTGTCAGGTGTATGAGGACATAGGAGATTGCGGTAAGAATAAGCCAGACTATTCGGCGTATGTGTAGGCAAAGACAAAATGAGCTGTACCCAGAGAGAGGGATCCAATGTAGTACTGGCTGGCCAGCCAAAGAACCCAATAACTCTTTAGCGGTAGCATCTCAATGGGTGACTGGTGCCATGGCCAACCTACCCGTCATGCCTGCAACCTTACCATCCTTATGAGCTAAGGATGGGAGGTTTGGGGGAGTCTATGGGTCTATCTGCCGAGTCATCAGCAACCAGTGCCTGGCACCCCCTGGTCTTATCTTGGATGGAGCGGGGCTTGGACGTTTATCATATGGATATATGGTTAGTCTCCAAGGCATTGTCCTGCTAATCCGGTAATGGTACTGTAACTTGAGTCTGTCATTCATAAGCAACTTTTAAACATTTTAAACATTCAAACATTTAAACCTACTGTTTATTTATCCAAAGTAGGCCTTAGTCTTTTCAAAGCATAGTTACATACTCTCTACATTGCAATCACTAATGGATTATGCCAAGTATGAAATCCTTCCATTGTACAGCACAAAGGTTATGGCCAAGGTAATGTTTTCCTCTGACTTTAAATTATAACTTTCATCTTGACTCTGACATTTCTCTGAGCACCAGCTTAATTAATAGAGATAATGTATACCAGATATGTTTCTATTTCGTATAGTCCAAAACTTACAGCAAAATCCTATTTGGACATTTTTGACCTCTATTTAAAGTCAAATTCTTATTGGACAATTGACCTCCATGAAAGGTAAAATTCTTATATGACATTTGACAATGAAATGTCCATTTTTTGTTAACATTTGACCTCCACGAAATGTCAAATTCTTATTGGTCATTTGCCCCCCATGAAAGGCCAAATTCTTATAGGATATTTCACCTCCATGAATGATCATATTCTTATTGGATATTTGATTGCCATGAAATGTCAAATTCTTATTGGACATTTGACCTCTATGAAATAATAAATTCTTATTGGACATTTGACCTCTATGAAATAATAAATTCTTATTGGACATTTGACTTCCAAGAAAGGTCAAATTCTTATTGGAAATTTTACCTCCATGAAAGGTCAAATTCTTATTGGTCATTTGACCTCCATGAAAGGTCAAATTCTTAATGGACATTTGATTTCCATGAAATTTCAAATTTGTATTGGACATTTTACCTCCATGTTGGGGTAAAATTCTTATTGAACATTTGACTTTCAAGAAAGATAAAATTCTTATTGGTAATTTGACCTCCATGAAAGATTAGATTCTTAATGGACATTTGATTTCCATGAAATGTCAAATTTTTATTGGACATTTGACCTCCATGTTGAGGTAAAATTCTTATTGGACATTTGACCTCCATGAAAGGTCAAATTCGTATTAGGCATTTGACCTCCATGAAAGGTCAACAGATATGTTTCTATTCTCATAAAATACATTCAGTTACTGCCAGCAGTGTCACTATCCCTTGCCTCTGTCATTCATGAGTAACATTTAAACCTTTAAAAGACAAACAATTTGAGACAAAAAACCTCTCTTACTTAGTTTTTGTTTTG
Source organism: Palaemon carinicauda (assembly GCF_036898095.1). Taxonomy (NCBI): domain Eukaryota; kingdom Metazoa; phylum Arthropoda; class Malacostraca; order Decapoda; family Palaemonidae; genus Palaemon; species Palaemon carinicauda. The sequence goes on along the minus strand of NC_090725.1, from coordinate 51,339,374 downwards.
AGCTTCTGGAAAAAATAAGGCCATTAGATTGCCAGTCCCGTCGGACTTCGAGTGTGTATGAATCGAATCAAAATACGTCATAACTGGGTACGAACAAGAGAGATACTTGTAAAGGCAATAAATAAAGATCCGGCATCCTTACTTGACATTGGAACCATCCACTTACCTAACTCTATAT
>NC_090725.1:51329196-51336696 GCF_036898095.1 Palaemon carinicauda | reverse complement strand
TATATATATATATATATATATATATATATGTATATATATATTGAGAGAGAGAGAGAGAGAGAGAGAGAGAGAGAGAGAGAGAGAGAGAGAGAGAGAGAGAGAGAGAGAGAGAGATTAGTTTGCATATGACATATATAACAATGAAAAAACATACATGTGTATGGATATACACAACTGAAAAAAATGAATGAACTATTATATGGACACCTTCATACTAAAAAATAAAGCATTGAAATGTATGATATAAATGCATTCTGTTTACATACCTCCATAACAAAAAGAAAAAAAAACTGAAAAACCTCACAAATCTGCGTACCATTATTTGCAACTGAAAAATCTTGTTACAGTATACTGTATGTCACCGTCAATATAACAAACGTAGGCAATATTCAGACTTTACGCAGTAACCCTAAAACTGTCAGAGAGAGAGAGAGAGAGAGAGAGAGAGAGAGAGAGAGAGAGAGAGAGAGAGAGATTTGTAGGGAAATATTCAGAAAAAAATAGATAAAAACTGAGGGATAAAAGATTGTAACACAATTCCCAGTACAGAGATAAAAATGTTGGGTATAAAATTTTTGGTGGACGAAAAAAAATATCAGGGCTACAAAATTGTAAAGACTTTTCTTTGCATCGGTACACCACATAGCAAACTGCACCTATTGTGTGTACAGTTATCCATAAGTAATTTCAAGTAGGCCATACGATTGCTATGTGATGTTGATTGATTCATTAATTTGATGCCAGAAAACCTCAAATCAATCAATCAATGAACACCACATAGCAATCGTATGGCCTACTTATAATTTAATGTTGTTACCGTTCTTAAAGTATTTAATTTTTTCTTGTTTCCTTCCCTCACTGGGCTATTTTCCCTGTTGGGTCCCCTGGGCTTATTGCATCCTGCATTTCCAACTAGGGCTGTAGCTTAGCAAATAATAATAATAATAATAATAATAATAATAATAATATGGATAACTGTACGCGTAATAGGTGCATTTTATTTGATATCATTCACAGAAATAGAACTGTTCTAAAATGAACGTCATCACATTCATAATCGTTCAAAAATGCATACTGTCTCTAAAAAAAACGGTTTATTTTTTATGAGATGAGAGTGGCATGTCTATGTGATATATAAGTCATTGCTTCCACTTATTTTGAATTTCCACGTTATAATATTGTATATTCATAAAGTTAAATAGAGAGCGTTAGATGGCTCGATCTCTTTCTCTCGTAAAATAATTCAATTTTCGTATACCTGTATAATACTTCAAATTTCGTAAATAATACTTCAAATATTGTGTATAATACTTGAAATTTCGTATATAATACTTAGAATTTCGTATATATTACTTCCAATTTTATATATAATATTTAAAATTTCGTAGATACTACTTAAAATTTCGTTGTATAATAATAAAAATTTCGTGGATGATACTTCAAATTTCGTAGTTAATACTTGAAATATCGTAGATAATAATTAAAATTTCGTTGATAATACTTCAAATTTCGTAGAAAATACTTAAAATTTCGTAGATAATACTTAAAAAATTCGTTGATAATACTTTAATTTCCGTAGATAATACTTGAAATTTCGTACATAATACTTCAAATTTCGTAGATAATACTTGAAATTCCGTAGATAATAATATAATTTTCGTATTTGATATTTCAAATTTCGTATATAATACTTCAAATTTCGTAAATAATACTTCAACTTTCGCAGATTATCTTAATTTTAGCCAATCTCTGTAAGAATCGAGCTTAACTCATTAGGCTGAAAAATCTCTTCCTTTCAGCAATATCATTGAATGCTATTTGAGATCTAAGACTCCAGTTTTTTAGACTTTCTCTCTCTCTCTCTCTCTCACTCTCTCTCTCTCTCTCTCTCTCTCTCTCTCTCTCTCTCTCTCTCTCTGCCACACACACACACATATAAAAACTATAAGCTAAGCCATGTTTAACACCAACTTGCCCCATTTAGTACCTTCATTTTTAAATGCTACTTGAGATCTAAGATTCCCGTTTTTAGATCTCTCTCTCTCTCTCTCTCTCTCTCTCTCTCTCTCTCTCTCTCTCTCTCTCTCTCTCTCTCTCTCAAATACACATACACACATATACAAGCTACAGTATTAGCTACGCCATGTTTAACACCAACTTGGCCCTACGCCGCCTACGAGAACACTAATGGCGGGGAAACTAATCCATAAAATCTCAAAAGCTGTTTTCAGTCTAGACAAGAATATATCTTTCCCCCTCCGAGAAATCTCCCTATCCTCCCTAATACCGCCAATCTCACCTTTTCGTCGCAAGCCTAACTCATAATTTACTAAACGTTTTAAAGCATGGATTAGAGGTCTCCCAGATGGGGCTGGTCAGAGCTCGAGTGACATGGCTCCCCTATGAATAGGGAAAAGAATGATGCATGAGGGGGTTAATATTTCATTGGCATCGACCGCTTGTTATTTTTTCTTTCTTCTTAGAAGGTCGTGGTTGGTGGGACTGCAGATGACCAGGAAGTAGAGACGTTCAATAAAGCAGTGAACTGGAAAGGATTTTTATATCTTATATATATTTTCCTTTTAAGAAAATTACCTCTTACTGTACATCTTACCAATCATCATTTTATGACCTCGACTGACAATAACAAACTAAAGTTTTTTTGATGATTTTCAAAGTGTGATATGGCTTCGTGTAGTGCCTCCCTCCTCACATATAAAAACATTTCATTTGGCTTAGACATTTAACCTCATGATTTGCCTTACACAGAATATATACGTTATAGTACCAATAAAAAAAAATGTAACTTCCTATTCCATATAACTTTTCTTTTTACACAAAGGAATTGTAAAATTTGATGACTTGCACTTTGAAATTCCCGCTGAGGGATATAACTGTTCATTATTATTATTATTATCATTATTATTATTATCATTATTATTATTATTATTATTATTATTATTATTATTATTATTATTATTATTATTATTATTATTATGCAAGCTATAACCCTAGTTGGAAAAGCAAGATGCTACAAGACTGGAAACTCCAACAGAAAAAGAAAATAAATAGATAAATAAACTATATGGCAGGTAATAAATAAGGAATATAAAATATTCTAAGGTCAGTAACAACGTTAACGTAGATCTATCATATATAAATTATGAAGAGAGACTTACGTTAGCCTGTTAAATATAAATACTTTCGCTGCAAGTTTGAAATTTGGAAGTCCTACCGATGCAACTGCCTGATTAGTAGGATCATTCCACAAGCTGGTCCCAGCTGGAATAAAACTTCTAGAATACTGTGTAGTGTTGAGCCTTATGATGGCGAAGGCAAAACTGTTAGAATTAACTGCCTACCTAGTACTACGTACAGGATAGTAGGCCTACAGTCTGAGAAGATCTGAATGCAAAGGTGTCAGAATTATAAAGAAAAAAAAAAGTATTTAGCAAGCATAAAGAACTAACTGAAAACTGTGTTAGAGATTCATATCCAGACCTGGAATAAGAAATTTAATAACCCGCAAGTTTTCGTCCGTCAAATTAAGATGAGAGTCAGCAACTGAAGACCAGACAGGAGAACAATACTCGAAACAAGGTAGAATGAAAGAATTAAAACATATCTTCAGAATAGATTGATCACAAAATCTCAAACGAGTTTCTGAATCTTATATATTTACGCATCTATCTATATTGACACTTACACTGAGGAATATAACTATTCATTTGATATATTTACAGGATATATTTAAAATCTCAATATTTCTGAGATTTTAGTATGGTAAGGCTATCATGCAGTTATCCCCTAATGAATATATGGCCTTTAAATGCTGTTGTTTGTCTAAGTGCCAAAACTTATTTATATTGGTTAAGTAATTATGTGTGTATGTAGTCTATTTATCAAGTAGTTGTATTGGTTAAGTAATTATATGTGAACGTAAAGTCCATTTAGCAAATAGTTCTTTTGGTTAAGTAATCATGTGTGACTGTAGAGTCCATATAGCAAATAATCGTTAAAGAAAAATCATCTCTCTTTGACAGAATTTATAGAGGCATCAGGTGTGTGGGTGTCAATGGATGTGATATAAAAACTAAGAGTCCTTTGTGTTATGGGTACTTATTCAATTCAAATATTTGTGGGTGGTTTGAACACACTTGAGGAAAACCATTTGGTGTAACCTAAGTTGTCAAGTCTGGCCTGATACCATATGCCTAGAACTAGTTTGGGTCTCCGTGATTTTGATTCACAAAAACAATTCAGGAAGAAAAGTCTGCATGAAAGACCAGATTACCTTAAATACAAAAAAAAATATGTAAAAAATCCTAAATTTAATATGGAATTTCACCCCATAAGCTTTTAATGAACCAAGCATACTTGATGTAACAGTCAGTCAAGCATAACAATAACCTTTCTACTAGATATATAGACTGTCTATGTTTGTAGAAACTTCCCATTCCCTTTGAGAGAGAGAGAGAGAGAGAGAGAGAGAGAGAGAGAGAGAGAGAGAGAGGGTGGGGGGTCTTTGTCACTTTTTTTTCAATTGTAGCAATCATTAGTGTTGACGAGTTGTCCTAAAATACGCCGTTCAATCCACTGCCTTCAAATTCAGTTCTGGAGACAAAGGAGACGGTGACTTGGCCCATCTAAAGATCGTGAATACCGTGACATCCGGGGAACCAACGGAGCAAATGATCACGCTCTAATGATTATCTCTGTTATCTCTCTCACTACTGACGTCTACTGCAGACCGCAACTCGATTTTAGGTATTGTAATATCAATACAGAGCGAGAGGCTGTCTTAGTGACCTATTTGAAAAAAAATTGAGAGTTCAGACGAATATTGATGCAAATAAAAATTACTGAAAGTGATTTTTACTATATTTTTTTATTATTGACATCATTAACTATGTATATATATATATATATATATATATATATATATATATACATATATATATATATATATGTATGTATATATATACATATATATATATATATATATATATATATATATATATATATATATATATACATATATATATGTATATATACATATATATATATATATATATATATATATATATATATATATATATATATATATAAATATATAGGGTATACAACAACAAATATCACCGTTTGTAGTCAACTTCATGATAAAGTCCTCAGACATATCAATTCATTTCTGGGGTTTGGTAGTTTTCATCACCACGAATTCTTTTTCTGATAGCTCACAGCAAACCAACCTAGTATGAGTGGCCCAAACATGGACCTTAGCTGATCAGGGTGATACACAAACCCTTTTACCACGTTAAGGCATCTTTACTCAGAGAGGGATATATATATATATATATATATATATATATATATATATATATATATATATATATCCATCCATATACCAAGGCACTTCCCCCAATTTTGGGGGGTAGCCGACATCAACAAGATACAAAACAAAAAAGGGGACCTCTACTCTCTACGTTCCTCCAGCCTAACCAGGGACTCAGCCGAGTTCAGCTGGTACTGCTAGAGTGCCACAGCCCAACCTCCCACATTTTCCACCACAGATGAAGCTTCATACTGCTGAGTCCCCTACTGCTGCTACCTCCACGGTCATCTAAGGCACCGGAGGAAGCAGCAGGGCCTACCGGAACTGCGTCACAATCGCTCGCCATTCATTCCTATTTCTAGCACGCTCTCTTGCCTCTCTCACATCTATCCTCCTATCACTCAGAGCTTTCTTCACACCATCCATCCACCCAAACCTTGGCCTTCCTCTTGTACTTTTCCCATCAACTCTTGCATTCATCACCTTCTTTAGCAGACAGCCACTTTCCATTCTCTCAACATGGCCAAACCACTTCAACACATTCATATCCACTCTAGCCGCTAACTCATTTCTTACACCCGTTCTCACCCTCACCACTTCGTTCCTAACCCTATCTACTCGAGATACACCAGCCATACTCCTCAGACACTTCATCTCAAACACATTCAATTTCTGTCTCTCCATCACTTTCATTCCCCACAACTCCGATCCATACATCACAGTTGGTACAATCACTTTCTCATATAGAACTCTCTTTACATTCATGCCCAACCCTCTATTCTTTACTACTCCCTTAACTGCCCCCAACACTTTGCAACCTTCATTCACTCTCTGACGTACATCTGCTTCCACTCCACCATTTGCTGCAACAACAGACCCCAAGTACTTAAACTGATCCACCTCCTCAAGTAACTCTCCATTCAACATGACATTCAACCTTGCACCACCTTCCCTTCTCGTACATCTCATAACCTTACTCTTACCCACATTAACTCTCAACTTCCTTCTCTCACACATCCTTCCAAATTCTGTCACTAGTCGGTCAAGCTTCTCTTCTGTGTCTGCTACCAGTACAGTATCATTCGCAAACAACAACTGATTTACCTCCCATTCATGATCATTCTCGCCTACCAGTTTTAATCCTCGTCCAAGCACTTAAGCATTCACCTCTCTCACCACTCCATCAACATAAAAGTTAAACAACCACGGCGACATCACACATCCCTGTCTCAGCCCCACTCTCACCGGAAACCAATCGCTCACTTCATTTCCTATTCTAACACATGCTTTACTACCATTGTAGAAACTTTTCACTGCTTGCAACAACCTTCCACCAACTCCATATAACCTCATCACATTCCACATTGCTTCCCTATCAACTCTATCATATGCTTTCTCCAGATCCATAAACACAACATACACCTCCTTACCTTTTGCTAAATATTTCTCGCATATCTGCCTAACTGTAAAAATCTGATTTATACAACCCCTACCTCTTCTAAAACCACCCTGTACTTCCAAGATTGCATTCTCTGTTTTATCCTTAATCCTATTAATCAGTACTCTACCATACACTTTTCCAACTACACTCAACAAACTAATACCTCTTGAATTACAACACTCATGCACATCTCCCTTGCCCTTATATAGTGGTACAATACACACACAAACCCAATCTACTGGTACCATTGACAACACAAAACACATATTAAACAATCTCACCAACCATTCAAGTACAGCACACCCCCTTCCTTCAACATCTCAGCTTTCACACCATCCATACCAGATGCTTTTCCTACTCTCGTTTCATCTAGTGCTCTCCTCACTTCCTGTATTGTAATCTCTCTCTCATTCTCATCTCCCATCACTGGCACCTCAACACCTGGAACAGCAATTATATCTGCCTCCCTATTATCCTCAACATTCAGCAAACTTTCAAAATATTCCGCCCACCTTTTCCTTGCCTCCTCTCCTTTTAACAACCTTCCATTTCCATCTTTCACTATTCAATTCTTGCGCCGGCCTTCCTTACTCTCTTCACTTCTTTCCAAAACTTCTTCTTATTCTCTTCATATGACTGACCCAGTCCCTGACCCCACCTCAGGTCAGCTGCCCTCTTTGCCTCACGTACCTTGCGCTTTACTTCCACCTTTTTCTCTCTATATTTT
>NC_090725.1:51309196-51324196 GCF_036898095.1 Palaemon carinicauda | reverse complement strand
CAGACCACATACTAAAGTAGAAGCACGCAAGCAGACCACCTACTAAATTAAAAGCACCCAGGCAGACCACCTACTAAAGTAGAAGCACGCAGGCAGACCGCCTATTAAAGTAAAAGTACGCAAGCAGACCACCTACAAAAGTAGAAGTATGCAAGCAGACCACCTACTAAAGTAGAAGCACCCAGACAGACCGCCTACTAAAGTAGAAACACACAGGTAGAGCACCTTTTAAAATAAAAGCACGAAGTCAGACCGCCTACTAAAGTAGAAACACGCAGGCAGACTGCCTACTAAAGTAGTAGCATGCAGACAGACCACCTACTTAAGTAAAAGCACTCAGTCAAACCATATACTAAAGTATAAGCACACACGCAGACCGCTTACCAAAGTGAAACATGCAGGTAGACAACCTACTAAAGTAGAAGTACGCAAGCAGACCACCTACTAAAGTAGAAGCACCCAGGCAGACCACCTACTAAAGTAAAACCACACAGACAGACCACCTACTAAAGTCGAATCACGCAGGTAGACCACCTAGTAGAAGTACCCAGGTAGACCGCCTACTAAAGTAGAAGCATGCAGGTAGACCGCCTACTAAAGTAGAATCATGCAGGTAGACTACCTACTAAAGAAGAAGCACGCAGACAGACCGCCTACTAAAGTAGAAACATGCAGGTAGACCGCCTACTAAAATGAAAGCACCCAAGGCAGACCAACTACTAAAGTAGAAACATGCATAAAGTAGAAGCACCCAGGCAGACCACCTACTAAAGTAGAAACATGCATGCAAACCAACTACCAAAGTAGAAACAAGCAGGTAGACCACCTACTAAAGTAGAAGCACGCAGGCTGACCACCTACTAAATTAGAAGTATGCAGGCAGACCACCTACTAAAGTAGAAGTACGCAGACAGACCACCTACTAAGGTAGAAGCATGCAGGCAGACCGTGTACTAAAGTAGAATAACACAGGTAGATCGCCTACTAAAGTAAAAGCACGCAGGTAGACCGCCTACTAAAGTAGAAACATGCAAGTAGACCGCCTACTAAAGTAGTAACACGCAGGTAGACCGCCTACTAAAGTAGAAACACTCAGGTAGACCACCTACTAAATGAGAAACCCGCAGGTAGACCGCCTACTAAAGTAGAAATACGCAGGTAGAAAACCTACTTAAGTAGAAACACACACGTACACCACCTACTTAAGTAGAAACCCGAAGATAGACCGCCTACTTTAGTATAAGCACGCAGGTAGACCGGCTACTAAAGTAACACCCAAAATCCTTTTATAATGAAGTAAATGTTATAAAATTAAAGTATGCTTCCTTTTTGTACAAAATACTCAAGACTACCGTTCTCTGCCAACAGGTAGTATGTTGACCAGGCCACCAGTCACCCGTTGAGATACTACCACTAGGGTACTTTGACTGGCCAGACAGTGCTACATCGGATCCTTGTCTCTGGTTGCAACTCATTTTCCTTTTGCCTACACATACACCGAATAGTTAAGGCCTATCCTTTACATATTCTCTTCTGTCCAAATACATCTGACAACACTGAAATTACCAAACAATTTTTCTTCGCTCAAAGGGTTAACTATTGCAATGTAATTTTTCAGTGGCTACTTTCTTCTTGGCAAGGGTAGAAGAGACTCTTTAACTATGTAAGCAGGTTTTCAAGGAGAAAGACACTCCAAAATCAAACCCTTTTCTCTAACCTTGGATAGTGCCATTGCCTCTGTACCATGGTCTTTCCCTGTCTTGGGGGTAGAGTTTTCTTTCTTGAGGGTACACTCGGGCTTGTTCTGTAGTATTTCCATTCCTCTTGTTTTATTTTAGAGTTTTTTATAATTTATATATGAAATATTTATTTTCATGTTGTTCCTCTTGAAAATATTTTATCTTAATTGTTAATTTCAGCTCTTGTAGTTTCCTTTCCTCGCTGGGCTATTTTCCTGCTTTTCCAACTAGGGTTATAGCTTAGCAAATGATAATAATGATAAAAAAAAATCTTCACTATTCTAAAACCTTCAGTCAGAATAAATAAAAATAACAGGTGTTTTTAAATACCAGGCAAAACTGCAAAAGAAAAATTTGGGGAACCCAACAAATATCAACATAGCACAAATGATCTGTAAGATATGGTTTTAAACATAATTGAATAAGGTTTCGTTTTGTTAGAAAAAATTAAGATCTAAAGAGCGAGTATAAGCAATTTACTTGTGAATAAGAAAACATGAACAAAATAACTATAATCCGTTTGCAATAATTTCAACCAAAAATACCTTAATATTACTAAGAAATAAAAGTATCTTAAACGTTTTGTTTAAATGTTTTTACTATTAAATATTTAATTTTAATGGTTCATTACTTTTCTTGTATTCTTTTACTTAGTTCCTTTCCTCATAGGGCTAAATTTCTTGTCTAGAGCCCTTGGGCTTACAGCATCCTACTTTTCCAACTATGATTGTAGCTCATAATAATAATAATAATAATAATAATAATAATAATAATAATAATAATAATAATAATAATAATAATAATAAGCGAACTTTAAAAAAAAATTAAGTTGCTTAATTAAAAAAAAAGAAGTTCAAACATGACTTAAGAAACCAGCACGAAAAATAAAAAAAAAATTTCATCTCGACACAATATGCTTTTGACATCAAACCAACGAGCATCAGTCCAGCAGAGGGAACATTCGAACCGGAATCAAGGACACACGAAAGGAGAATGGGGGGTTGGAGGGACAGGAAGCGGAACCTCTCTAACCTTTTACCGGAAGCAGTAAGCATGAAGCCAGTGAATTTCCCGCTGTCCCGGTTTCCAGCTACTGTGTGCTGCTAGCACGAACTCACGGAGGTGCGTTTCCACAATAAAGTGGACTTGTCCGAACAGAAGTCGCTCGTGGCAACGACTGTGTCTATACGAGAGATGCGACCGGTCGGCAGACGCTTTTCTTGGTAAAAATTATCCTCGCAGGGTTCTTATGACGTGGGAATTCAGTGGAAATGGTGATTTGGTTAAGCTGAGAGTGGGAGGAGGGTTCGGGATGTAAGCAGGGAAAAGGGGAAGGATAAAGAAGACTTGGGAATTTGGGATTGATGATTTCAATGGAGGGAAGGAAGAAGTGGAAGAAAAAGAGATATATGTGAAAGAAGAAGAAAAGAGGGGATTGGGGATGGAAGCAGAGAAAGGGGAAAGGATGAAAAAGAGTTGGAGACTTGGGATTGATGATTTCAATAGAGGAAAGGAAAAAAAAGGTGGAGGAAAAATAGATAATTTCGAAAAAAGAAAGAAAGAGCGGTTTGGGGATTGTAGCAGGGAAAAAGGGAAGGATAAATAAGAGTAGTTGGAATTGATTATTTCAACGGAGGGAAGGATGAAGAGGTGGACGAAAAGATTTGAATGAGAAAGGTGAAAAAGGAAGGATGGGGTAATGGTCTGAAGCAGGGAAAAGGAAAGGAAAAAGAAGAGGTATATAAAAAAAAAAGAGATAAATACGAAAGGGGAAGAAGAAGAATGGGGTAAGGGACTGAAGCAGGGAAAAGGGAAAGGAAAAAGAAGAGATATAGAAAAAAAGAGACAAATACGAAAGGGTAAGAGGGAAGGAGTGGGTAGGAGACTGAAACAGGGAAAAAAGAGGAATGGAAAAAGAAGAGGTATAGAAAAAAAAAGAAAACACGAAAGGGGAAGAAGGAAGGAGAGGGTAGGGAATTGAAGCAAGGAAAAGGGGAAGTAAAAAGAAGAGTTGGGATTGATGATGTCAACGGAGGAAAGGAAGAAGAGGTAAAGGAAAAAGAGATATATGAAAAACGGGAAGAAGGAAAATAGGTTTTACAAAAACAGGAAGAGATAGCAATGAAAATTTCAAATTTGCTAGGTAAGGAAGGAAGGAGAAGAACAGGAAGAGATAGATATGAGGATTTGTTAGGTAAGGAAGGAAGGAGGAGAACAGGAAGAGATAGATGTGAGGATTTGCTAGAAAATGAAGGAAGGAGAAGAACAGAAATAATTAGATATGAGGATTTGCTGGGTAAGGAAGGAAGGAGAAGAACAAGAAGAGTTAGATATGAGGATTTGCAAGGTAAGGAAGGAAGGAAAAGAACAGGAAGAGTTAGATATGAGGATTTGCTAGGTAAAGAAGGAAGGAGGAGAACAGGAAGAGATGGATATGAGGATTTGCTAGGTAAGGAAGGAAGGAGGAGAACAGGAAGAGATAGATGTGAGGATTTGCTAGAAAATGAAGGAAGGAGAAGAACAGAAATAATTAGATATGAGGATTTGCTGGGTAATTAAGGAAGGAGAAGAACAAGAAGAGTTAGATATGAGGATTTGCTAGGTAAGGAAGGAAGGAAAAGAACAGGAAGAGTTAGATATGAGGATTTGCTAGGTAAGGAAGGAAGGAGGAGAACAGGAAGAGATGGACATGAGGATTTGCTAGGTAAGGAAGGAAGGAGGAGAACAGGAAGAGATGGATATGATGATTTGCTATGTAAGGAAGGAAGGAGAAGAACAGGAAGAGATAAATATGCGGATTTGCTAGGTAAGGAAGAAAGGAGGAGAACAGGAAGAGAAAGATAAGCGGATTTGCTAGGTAAGGAAGAAAGGAGGAGAACAGGAAGAGATGGATATGAGGATTTGCTAGGTAAGGAAGGAAGGAGAACGGGAAGAGATAGATATGAGGATTTGCTTGGTAAGGAAGGAAGGAAGAAGAACGGGAAGAGATAGATATGAGGATTTGCTAGGTAAGGTAGGAAGGAGGAAAGGAGGAAGGAGGAAAGGAGGGACTGAGGAGGGAGAGGAAGAATTGGGGAGTTGGTTGGCTGCATTCGTGACAAAAGGATTCGCTCTATCGATAGTACCGACACAAACGCGTTTTGTTTGCCAGGTATTATTTGCCGGCGTCAAACGATGCTACCGGGAATTATTTAGGAGTCACAACTTCCACTTTTAACGATTCAGACTTGACGAATTCTGTTCCCAGAATATATTTCTGGGACGATTGAACAGCGGCGTTCGAATGCTTTCCAAGAATAAGATAGTCAAAGATTTCGAGGCCCTTTTAAATTTTACGAATTTTCTTCTTTTCCCAAAACTCTATTCATATCTACACGCCTCTGAATTTGTATTAATATTTTGAATTGCTTGAAATTTAAAGCAACATCTGATATCCTTATGCTTCACAGGAAACGTTTAGTTTCAAGAATTTACATTCGAGAATGCGGATAAAAAAACGTGTAGTCTCAAATTTATCTGTATAGGTCACCTTGAATTATAAAGTTTTATAGTGATTAGAATCCCACTCCTATCAATTGAAGTCCTGAATAAAAAAAAAAGAAAAAAAAGAAAAAGACGTCGCTAAATTCTAGTTACCTTTAAAGCCATTCAGAACTTCGTAGAAAACACACTAAGGGATAAAATGTTTTCAAAAGATCAAACATCATCTAAAGACCTTCGCATATCATTGCATATAGGTTAAAAGGCAACTCGTGAATGGCAGAGGCAAGGGACAGTGAAAATTCCCTAGCTAGCATGAGGAGGACCTAATCTTAATTACTAACAAGGCATGGTTAAACCATCCCACTGGAGAACCAACCTTACTTGTTATATTGCCAGGGGAGTTAGTGTATACGGTACTACCAGACCTGCGAGTAGCTTCACTTATGATTTGCTCACAGCCTTGTTCAAATGCTAAATCTACAGTTCTTAAGCCATGGCGATCATGAGAAACAAATTTTAACCACTCCCTATGTTGAGCATTAAAATCACCAACGAGAGCAAAAGATGCCTTTCTTTCATTTTGTATTGTAGCAATAATGGTAAAAAGACTATTGAATATAGAATTATGCAAGTCTGGATTCCAGTAGATCGAGCACACATAAAACTTGTTATGCCTACCACAAAATTTTATTACATGAGTCTCATGACCTCCACACTCATAGCAAGACTTATGAGAAGCATGGTACTCAGTCCTAATATACACTGCCATTCCCCTTGCTGACCTCCACACTCATAGCAAGACTTATGAGAGGCATGGTACTCAGTCTTAATATACACTGCCATTTCCCTTGCCTTGGAATGTCATACCGTTTCAAAATAATTGGTTCTTAAAACCTCTAATATGGAGCTAGATATTAGAGCCTCATTAGAAGAACCAAAACTTTTGAGCAAAATAGTTTATCATATTGTCTGGAAGTAACAGTAAAGTCTTGAATATTGTCATGAATACTGCAGTATATTCGAAGACACTGACAAACTCTAGGACTAACTGGTATCATATTTTTCCCAATGTCTCCAAACAAAATAATAATTAAAAGCGATAAAAGGTTTCACAATACTTAAAAACCAAGTGAACAATAATGATAAGAAAAATATGTACACGAATATAAATATATATATATATATATATATATATATATATATATATATATATATATATATATATATATATATATATATATATATATATATATGAGTGTGTGTGTATATATATTGTATATACAGTATTATTATTATTATTATTACTATCCAAGCTACAACCCTAGTTGGAAAAGCAAGATGCTATAAGCCCAGGGGCTCCAACAGGGAAAAATAGCCCAGTGAGGAAAGGAAATAAGGAAATAAATAAATGAAGAGAACAAATTAACAATAAATCATTCTAAAATAAGTAACAACGTCAAAACAGACATGTCATATATAAACTATTAACAACAACAAAAACAAATATGTCATAAATAAACTATAAAAAGACTCATGTCCGCCTGGTCAACAAAAAAGCATTTGCTCCAACTTTGAACTTTTGAAGTTCTACTGATTCAACCACCCAATTAGGAAGATCATTCCACAACTTGGTCACAGCTGGAATAAAACTTCTAGAGTACTGCGTAGTATTGAGCCTCGTGATGGAGAAGGCCTGGCTATTAGAATTAACTGCCTGCCTAGTATTACGAACAGGATAGAATTGTCCTGGGAGATCTGACTGTAAAGGATGGTCAGAGTTATGAAAAATCTTATGCAACATGCATAATGAACTAATTGAACGACGGTGCCAGAGATTAATATCTAGATCAGGAATAAGAAATTTAATAGACCGTAAGTTTCTGTCCAACAAATTAAGATGAGAATCAGCAGCTGAACACCAGACAGGAGAACAATACTCAAAACAAGGTAGAATGAAAGAATTAAAACACTTCTTCAAAATAGATTGATCACCGAAAATCTTGAAAGACTTTCTCAATAAGCCTATTTTTTGTGCAACTGAAGAAGACACAGACCTTATATGTTTCTCAAAAGTAAATTTACTGTCGAGAATCACACCTAAAATTTTGAAAGAGTCATACATATTTAAAGAAACATTATCAATACTGAGATCCGGATGTTGAGCCACCGTCCTTGACCTACTTACAATCATACTTTGAGTTTTGTTAGGATTCAACTTCATACACCCCATAATTTGCACCATGCACTAATTCTAGCTAAATCTATATTAAGGGATTCACCAACCCTAGATCTACATTCAGGCGATGGAATTGATGCAAAGAGAGTAGCATCATCTGCATATGAAACAAGCTTGTTTTCTAGGCCAAACCACATGTCATGTGTATATAGTATGAAAAGTAATGGGCCAAGAACACTACCCTGTGGAACACCGGATATATATATATATATGTATATACATATTGTATATATATATATATATATATATATATGTATATTTATATGTATATATATATATATATATATATATATATATATATATATATATATATATATATTGTATACACCGATTCATAAACCCGCAGACTAAAGATAAAATGTTGGATAAAGTTGGTTCACAAGGTGGAGCCAACACACCATGCAAGGCTGTATACACTCCAGGATAGCCACTTTAGTTGAAGAGAGGACAGTAACGATGGCTTTGAAAATGAATACCAGAGAGGAAGATAAAGAAACAGATAAGGAAAAGGCAACCTCTTGGTATGCCACCAGGCTTCCAATAGCCATTCTATTATGCTTTTTCAACCATTCAAAAAACAAGGGAAAGATAAAATGGATAGAATAGTGTGCCCGACTGTGCACGAACTAGTCAGGCTAGTAATAATAATAATAATAATAATAATAATAATAATAATAATAATGATAATGATAATGTTAAATCATATATATGTACACACACACACATATATATATATATATATATATATATATATATATATATATATATATATATATATATATATATATATTAATCTGTGTGTGTGTGGTTTGTGGGTGTACTTATCTAACAATTTAGTAGATTTGTGATAAAATGAAAACAAAAAAAAACCTAAACCAAAGAAGAATAGGGGTAAAATTATTACTGATACATCATACGTCGATACACAAGAAAACATGCATGTACAACTCAAGATATTATCCTTTGCAGTTCTTTTTTTTTAATATATACTTCATTAGCAAGTCGTTGAGTATTATTATTATTATTATTATTATTATTATTATTATTATTATTATTATTGCTTGCTAAGTTACAACCCTCGTCAGAAAAACAGGATGCTATAAGCCCAAGGGCTCCAATAGAGAAAAATAGCAGAGTGAGGAAAGGGAATAAGGAAATAAATAAAGTACAAGAGAACTAATGAACAATATAGAATATTTTAAGAACTGTAACATTAAAATAGATCTTTCATGTATAGCGATAAAAACTTGAATAAAAGAGGGAAGAGAAATAAGATAGAGGAGTGTGACTGATTGTGCCCTGAAGCAAGAGAACCCTACCCCATGACACTGGAAGACCATGGTACAGAGGCTATGGCCCTATCCAAGGCTAGAGAACAATGGTTTGATATTGGAGTGTCCTTCTAGAAAATCTGCTTAGCATAGCTAAAGTCTCTTCAACCCTTACCAATAGGAAAGTACCCATTGAACAATTACATTGCAGTAGCCTTTTACTCTCAAGACCCTTTGCTTGGCTGCATTCACATTCAACTTACTCCTTTCGCAATGACATTTAAACTCAAATCGCCTCCTCCCTGTCTCTAGTCAGCTTATATAAATCAATCACCACACTACATTCACAGCGCACTTTTATATAACTGCTCTGAAATTTGCATTTTAAGATCTGCCTTGCTGCTATCCTCAGTTTTGAAAAATTCTTCGAAATACTCACTTCGACGACAAAAAGCTCCATTTATAGTTACCAGAAAATAAATATTTCCTTTTGCATAATTTCTGTGCTCGGATATTCACCACAATTCTCTTCATGCCCCACCTTATTTACACTCCTTATTTCAATGTCAGATTAAGGATAAGACGGTCCCAAGCGAGACACAACGTACCTGGATTATTCTACATTTTTAGGATTGATCGAATGATTTTGAGTCTTCTGTCATCCTATATTTTAGGAATTTTGTATCTGAAGATAAATATATTCATAGGACACCCCTTCTGATGATAATGCTGATTTCAGTTTTTTATCATTAATTAATTTATCAATGCTCATTTATCTTATTTATCTTCATTGGGTTAGTTTCTCTTCTCTTTGCGACGGATAATTATGCAACCAACATTTCTGTGTTTGAGAGGGGTGAGAACTGAATTAGAGGAAAACTTTCAATTTCTTTGTAATAAAACAATTTGTCTCAAAAAAATATTTTCGATAAGAAATACGTTGAACAACTGTAGCAATTCTTAGGAAAATCATAATCAATAATGCATTATTGACTTGTGAATTTAATTATGGGAAATATATTCCTTTGAATAATATCTCAAAGACATCTAATTACCTTAAACGACGACAGAACCTAATAAATTGATTCAATTCTATTCTTTCCAACAGACAATGAGAGATTATGGGAAGCGCCATCTCTTATCAGGGTCGATTTCCACTGCAAAACATAGCCATCAAACTGATTACGAAACCCATCAACAATACAGTATAACAACAAGCAACCAATTTTCCAGGAAAGATGGGAAGAAACCATGAATGGGCGTCTCACTGAGATTCCATCTTATACAAAACAGGTTTCACTTTCTTGCGTGTTGTGAATTATGAAAGTTCTGCGTGCCTCTATAAATTGTTGGCTACTGGGTCTACAAATGTAGAGTGAACCAATATACAAAGTCTAATATTTGTTTGGTAATGAAGAAACCCAAGTCACTTTCTGTCTAACAGTAAATGCACCTATTTTGGCTGATGTGTTTGACAATAAACAGTGTAATGAGAAACTAAATATTCCCCATTGTCTGTTTTATGAAGCTAAACTAACTAGATTAGCTTTTCGGTACTTTGAAATTAGAACACATTTACTATAGTTAACTCAGCGAGAAAGAGCCGATAGGGAAGAGCACATGGTTTTAAACCTCTCTCTCTCTCTCCCTCTCTGTATATATATATATATATATATATATATATATATATATATATATATATATATATATATATATATATATATATATATATAGAGAGAGAGAGAGAGAGAGAGAGAGAGAGAGAGAGAGAGAGAGAGAGAGATATATATATATATATATATATATATATATATATATATATATATATATATATATATATATATATATATATATAAATTGGGACATTTCCGAAATTGTATCCAAAATTATTTTAACTTTTTTTCCACAACACCAATGAGGTAAAATTTAAAACGTGTTTTCTGTATAAAGGGTTCCTCCTATACTATAACAACATTAACAACAGTTATAAAACTAATAAAGCCACCCGTTGAGATACTACTGCTAGAGAGTTATTGGGTCCATTGACTGGTCAGACAGTACTATATTGGATCACTCTTTCTGGAAAGTGAGGTAACAAAGCACTCTGGTTTACGTAAAGGAAGAAATGTTAAGTCCACACCAAAGATTGAACATTTAAAGGTAACCCACCGCTTATGTTCCGGGATTTTATCAGAAAAGGTTTATTTAATGGGCGAATTGTATTCCTTTTCAGTTGAAGCATAAACTCTCTGAGCAACAGATCTTTCTTAAATATAGCTATTCCAAGTTAAATCTGATCCGTTACCGTTCCAAGATGATAGGCCTCCTGTTTCTCCAAATGAGGGCCACGACAATCACCATTGAACCAGGGTGTGTCTTTCACTCGGTAATTTAACACGCAAGAAGGGATATGCCTACCAATTATGTTAGCCGGATTCTCATTCAAGAGAATAACCAGCTCAACTCTTTTATACAATTATGACCAATTTAAATGCAAAAGCTCACTCAAAAGGCCATTCCAGTCTGCTTGAGATTTTAGATAATTCTCACAAAAACAACTATAGATTAAGCAACTCTTTCAATTCATAGACTAAAGAAAAATGTCGGATAAAATTGGTCAACATAGCGGAGCTTAGTACCATCCAGGATAGCCACTTGAACTGAAGGAGGAACAGTAATGATGACTTTTAAAATGAATACCAGAGAGGAAGATAAGGGAACAGATATGGAAAAGGGAACCTCTTCTATTAAGCCTATCCAGAACGCCAATAAAAAAACACAAGGAAGAAATAACGGGTGTAGAAGCCATAAAAGAGATAGAAACGTATAATGATTAGCTGGATGTAATCTTTGATTATTTTTAGCGCCATTATATTTTTCGACCACTAGCAAATAATCGAAGGAGGCAACCAAAATTTTCAATGCATTCATGATTTGAAAATATTGCAAGCAAGCACACCAGGCACAAATAATGACATCCAAGGTTGGTACAATGCTTTCCAGGGCTATTTATCAAGTAGTAGGTTAGCCAGGGCACCAGCCACCTGTTGAGATACTACCGCTAGAGAGTTATTGGGTCTTTTGACTGGCCAGGTAGTACTACACTGGATCCTTCTCTCTGGTTACGGCTCGTTTTCCTTTTACCCTCATACATCTGATAACACTGACATTGCCGAACAATTATTCCTCGCTCAAGGGGTTAACTGCTGCAATGTAGTTGTTCAGTGGCTAATTTCTTGGTAAGGATAGAACAGACTCTTTACCTATGGCAAGCAGCTCTTCTAGGAAAAGGACACTCCAAAATCGAACCATTGTTCTCTGGTCTTGGGTAGTGCCATATCCTCTGTACCATGGCCTTTCACTATCTTGGGGTAGAGTTCTCTTGCTTGAGGGTACACTAGGGCACACTATTCTATCTTATTTCTCTTCCTCTTGTTTTTCTTAAAGTTTTTATTGTTTATATATGAAATATTTATTTTTGTATTGTTACTGTTCTTAAAATATTTTAATTGTTAATTACTTTTCTTGTAGTTTCCTTATCTCCTTTCCTCACTGGGCTATTTTCCCTGTTGGGGCCCTCGGGCTTATAGCATTCTACTTTTCCAACTAGGGTTGTAGCTGAGCAATCATAGACTACAGAACATTCAAGTATCATCGACTATCTAAGAGGCGCAGCATAATATTTAAATCTGTACTTACTTTCTCACATTGACTATATCATAATTTTAAATGTAAATACCAATTCCTATAAAATATTGACATATAAATATACGTTATTAAAAATGTCATATTTTTTCCATAAATAAATTTTATTTTCGTTTCAATAAAACTCTATGTTTGCTCTTAATGCACAGCTTCGTTTAATTAGTATCCCGTTCAAGTACTTGGCTCAAAATGTCGTCGCTTAAGTACAGGTTAATATAAATCTCACTTCATATTTTATATATCATTTTATATATTTAACGTTGCTACTGGTCTTATTATTTTTCATATCTTTTTATTTATTTTCTTAATCTATAGTTTTCCCGTTACTTTCCCGGTTGAAGTTCTACAGTAGTTCTTGGAGTGTTGTTGAAGTCCTTACCACTTGAACACTTTCCTTTTCCGATTATAGTTGTAGCATGGCTAGTAATATATATATATATATATATATATATATATATATATATATATATATATATATATATATATAAATATATATATACATATATATATATATATACAGTATATATATATATGTATATATATATATATATATATATATGTATATATATATGTGTGTGTGTACATATATACTTGTATATGCGTGTGTTCACATAAGTATGTTCCATACAGTGTACATATGCCTCACACCTCAATTTTAAAGTCTAATATTTGTTTGCTAATGTAGAGTACCATGTATTATGCACACACACACACACACACACACACACACATATATATATATATATATATATATATATATATATATATATATGTGTGTGTGTGTGTGTGTGTGTGTGTATGTGTGTTTTTTCATGGAATCCTCACCTACAAAAACCGACGAAAGGATAAAAGAACTGGCCTTTTATCACAACGCTAAAACAATTCTACGTGATTTCGAAATCATTAGTGAAGGAAAAGATAAGGCCATGAATTTGTAGGGCTTAAAAGCCCGAATAGGAAGGAGACAAATTATGTATGGTACATTTAAAGGGTAACCACACAACAATGAATAAAAAGGTGAGTTGGATACTTTTCTAAATATAACTTAGAATTGGAAATGGGTCTAACAGCGTTGTCTTCTGGAATTTAACATGCAATGGATAATGTTCTTTCGTAATACTAACCGTTTTGAAAGCGCTTTTCTCGATATTAGAACGCTTAACATGCCTATATCCAATTCACTTTCATCTGTAAACAAAATCGAAACGAAAATACTGTATAACCTGCAAAAAAATAACTAAGAGTTAATATGCGTTTATCAAAAAGTTCTAATATATGTAGCCTATACTTTTTCACTACCATAAGATAAAATGAGGTGCATTTTTCATAGCATTAAAGGTCTCTCTCTCTCTCTCTCTCTCTCTCTCTCTCTCTCTCTCTCTCTCTCTCTCTCTCTCTCTCTCTCTACAAAAACAGTTTCACAAGGCAAAATAAAACTACAGTAAACATCAAAACTAAATGTTGGCGTAAGATATTTTCTTTATTTCTATAAAATATTGTAAACTATTGTTATTAGTTTTAGTTGAATAGGTTAGTGAAATGCCCAACATAGAAGTCAGTAAGATTATGCTAAACAAAAGAAAAAACAGCTAAATATATCGTTGTCCCACATTATTATGCAAGCTATTAGAAACCAATCGTATCTATCTCCTTTGCTCATCTCAGTTGATCTGTTTATACACGCGTTCAAGTTTTCTCCTAGATGTCTTCTCTTCACTGGGAATCAGTGCCTCATGCTGTCAAGTCATAGCATTTGAAAGATCAGCAGTAGTGAGTGAGTTAGTTTATGACATACCCCATGGAATTGCAGAGAAATGTAAATGGGTAGATTTTATTAAATGGGTTCCAGATAACTTTGACTATAATGAGGACTCATTAACAGGCATAATAGCCTACCAGTCACCACCAAGTAAGGATTAGCACACAGTGGAGAGTCTACCTCAGAAAGTAAGTGCCAAAGCTATTGCATAAGCTGTGGATTTTGTTGATTTTCTCAAACCTTTCAAGCTAATTTTAAAAATTTTCTTAGATGATACAAGCAGCAAGGAAACCAAACTCATTGATGTTTACACCCAACATTATGATTCTTTAAATATGTCGTGATTGTAATCAAGTTTGCAAAACTCAACACCTTCAGTTTGGCACGGTTTTACATCTGTGCTGAATGGTACATGCCAATATACCGCTGTGGTCTGCAACCCCATGATTCTATTAAACTTACAAACAAATGAATCCATAAACAGTACAATGTATTTTAGTTCAGAAGCAATCAGTAAAAAACAGGACAAAAACCATGAATTGAAGCACTTGTTTTTGCGACAAGGTGGATTTCACCAACTGAGGTCGTTTCTTGGAGGAAGGTGGAAACTGGTGAAAGACATGGGTTACGATGTGATACGGGCCACTGAGTATGTCAGAAATTCATTACCATAAATGATGGTGGAAAAGCATACACAAAGCACTTGCGAGCTTATCTTTTGACTGACCACTTCGTGTAGTGCTCATTTAGCTTCAAAAGTTCAAACTTGCAGCAGAATGTTTTTATGTTGAACAGGCTGACATAAGT
>NC_090725.1:51261696-51304196 GCF_036898095.1 Palaemon carinicauda | reverse complement strand
ATATTACAGTATTTTAATATCCATATCCAATGCAAGTAAACTATGTTAGCATAATAACGAAATATTCACAAGCAGCTCACTTATACAGCCATTCTGTCATGTGGTGGCCTATGTGGTAACATCCCTGACTGATGGGGTTCAAGTCCCGTTCAAACTCATTAGTACCTTTGGTCGTTGCAACCTTACTATCCTTGTGAACTAAAGGTCTACCTGCTGAGTCATCAGCAGCCAATGTCTGGTCCTCCTTGGTCCTAGCTTGGGTGGCAAGAGGGCTTGGTTGCTGATCATAAGTATATATGGTCAGTCTCTAGGGCCTGGTCATTTTCCTACTTAATAGGGCAATGTCACTATCCCTTGCCTCTGCCATTTATGAGTGGCCTTTAAACAGTACAATAAAATGTGTACTTCTCTCTATTACAGTGCAAGCTGTACATTGTATGGCGCAACATGAGGTCTCTGCGAGACACACCTACACTGTCACCATCTTCAACATCGACAAATTTACTATTGTTGCCATTCGTCGCTACCTCTATGAAAAAGTATGGCAGTAAGGTAATGAGGATTTCGAACATCACTACTGAAGAAACATTAAAAACATTAGTATGAGGACACATCCACGACATGGGATTACTATACACAGTTAAAGAAAACAGTAATTTTAATCCGAAATTCTCCGTAAACATATACTGTTCTCAGCCGTATTTCAGTAAAATACAGTTGACCGTTATTTTGACCCTACTTTGTTAATATCTTATACAGGTTGGAGACCGTAATATCACTCCTTTACGCCAAAATATCAGTTTTTAAAACGGTAAATGCCTGGCAACATTTATCCCAAGACTTTTACCGTTTTTGTACGGCAAATTTTTAAGTGTAGAAGACGTCGCAAAAGGTGTAGGCTATATGAAGAAGGAATTCCTGGAGGACCTGGATATGTGTGCTGCCAGATCGTTACTCTCCGGGGACCCGGACACTCAAACGACATAGTGAAAAGGGTAGGCAGGTGATTTAACTGAACGAGATGTGGTTTACCACAAGGATGGACCACATTGTTTCAACGCAATAAACACCAGGGGCAATTACCAACGGGCGATGAATGGCCAATTGTTCCCCCGATGGCTGACTTCACTAAGTTTACCAGAGCTTTCTGAATCATCGGTCCTGGTAATAGACAATACTCCATACCATGTTAACACATTATTGTTATGACCCCACATCTGTCACTAAAAAACAGTTGAATAATAAAATGGCTGGAACGTCACGCCATATCCAGTCTACCACATGCCGGCGTCAATGACCCTCGTTGTCAGGATGCCAGAAAACCTAAATTAATCAATCAATCAATCTACCACATGCCACGAATTGCTGATGATCTGCTGGCAAAACTGTTGTGGTGGCCTATTGGAAACGTCCCCTCCTAGCGATATGCCGGATTAGTGTTCGAGACCTCCTCAAGCTCGATAGTTTCTTGGGGAATCTTTTGGTCTACCTGCTGAGTCATCTGCAGCCGTTGTCTGGCCCTCCCTGGTCTTAGCTTGGGATAGAAGGGGTTTGAGGGAGCCTATGACTCTATCTGCTGAGTCATCAGCAGCTATTGCCTGGCCCTCCCTGATCTCAGCTTGGGTAGAGAGGGTTTTGGGAGCTAATCATATGTATACATTGTCAGCTTCTATGGCATTTTCACTGTCCTTTGCCTCTGACATTCATGAGTGGCCTTTAAACCTTGAAACCAACTCCATCGAGCTGGCATGAGAATGTGGGTTTTGGGGGAGTCAATAGGTCTACCTGCTGAGTCATCAGCAGCCGTTGTCTGGACCACCCTGGTCCTAGCTTGGGATATATGGGGTTTGAGGGAGCCTACGAATGCATCTGCTGAGTCATCACCAGCCATTGCCTGACCCTCCCTGGTCTCTGCTTGGTTAGAGTTTTTTTTTTTTATTTCTGAGCTAATCATATGTATATATTGTCAATTTATAGGGCACTGTCACAATCCTTGGCCTCTGCCATTCATGAGTGGCCTTCAAACTTGAACGGAACTCCATCAAGCAGGCATGAGGCCATAAGAAAGACGGGTATGTAGCCTACATTTCTCGCTACAACGTTTCATCCAGACAGACCTACAGTCTACAGGCCAGATTGGAAGAAGCCAAGCTTGTTGAAGGAGCGGTCCAACGGTCTCCAGCTTTCGAGAACGAATACTGGCTTACACAGCGATGTCCAAGACGATATATAGTTAAGGGGGACGAGTTAGAATACAGGTATTTTGTTTATATATGTATATATATATATATATATATATATATATATATATATATATATATATATAAATATATATTATATATATAAATATAGATATATATATATATATGTGTATATATATAAATATATATATACATATATATATATATATATATATATATATAAATAAAATATATATATATATGTGTGTATATATATATATTATATATATATATATATATATATATATATATATATTTATATTATATATACTATATATACATTATATATACCATATATATATATATATATATATATATATATGTATGTATATATATATATATATATATATATATATATATATATAAATATATATATATATACAGTATATGTATATATATATATATATATATATATATATATATATATATATATATTTCACTTGTTTTTTAGTATTTGTTCAACACTTAAATGTTCTATCCCTATGCTATTTTCATGCTTTGTGTAAACATTGAACTATGCAACAATCTATAGAATTTCTGTGTAAACTGCACATACTTTTTAGCTATCTATAACATAATGTATATAAAATAGTTTTAAAAATAACTATTAAATTCTTCTTTTTTTTCTCCTTTTCATTCCCACATCTGGAATTTTTTACAATCAAAACTGGCGTAATACCACCTGATTCTTATGGCAATAAATAAAAAAGTACATAGGCCTCTATGGTGGGCCTATATAATAAAATACAATTTCCAGGAAATTTAAAATGTTCAAAAGTGCCTTAATCAATAAAGTCTTGTACTTCGTTGTATTGGATAAACATACCAGAAGGTATGAAACATGCTGTGGTAAAATATCAAGAACATACAACTGTTAAATAAGAAAATATTCAAGAAAACCTATGAGACAACGGGCTAGAAATGGATAATAGACGGCCTTAATCAGGCAAAGGTATTTCGCAAACCTACTTTAACAAATTCCAATATGGCAATATGGAACGACTATTAAAGAATTTTATTACATAGTTTCACTAGAAAAGTACTCAAGGTTAGGGTTAATTCAGTTGACCTCTTGCTCAACATCAACCTTGACCTTTGACATAGGACTTTCACAATTTAATCACTTCCACTTCTCAACATAACAATTAATCCCTGAATATTTAATTGCTCTATGAGTAAAATAGTGGCCAGGAAGTTGATCACAAATAAACAAAATGACAAACAGGGGCGAAAGCATAACCTCCTCCCAAATTCGTTGGCGGAGCTATTAAAACATCAGTAACTTAGAGGGTACTGAAAAGATGGAGGTACTCTCAATGTTTCCAGGCATTAGTTACAAAGCCCTTAGGAACTAGTATCATATTGTACACTCGTCTCTTTAAATTTGATTTCAAAATTTGACCAAATGTAATCAAACTTCTTTCAAAAATAATTTGGTAAAAACATTTGAATGATCACCAACACAACCATCTCTAATCTTGTCAATGCATAATCCATTCTGAACACTGGCAAGCTTGTAGGGTAGTGGTTATTATTATTATTATTATTATTATTATTATTATTATTATTATTATTATTATTATTATTACAAGCCAAGCTATAACCTTAATTGGAAAAGCAAGATACTATAAGCCCAAGGGCTCCTACAGGCACAAATATCCCAGTGATGAAAGGAAGTAAGGAAATAAATAAGCTACAAGAGAAGTAATAAATAATCAAAATGAAATAGGTTGATTTATTGATTAGATTTATTTATTGGATGTTTTCTGGCATCCTGACATCTAAGGTCATTGACGCTTCAAGTTGACATACTAAGATGCTGAACATAATCTTTTACAAAGCTAATGAAATTTTCGCATTTACCTTCGATATTCCATGGTAAAAAAGAAAAAAAAATAAACAAAAATTCAATGCTTCATGAACAAAATTCACAAATATTTTAATTTGATGGTCTTTTAAAGACCATCAAAAAATATCATTGATAAGGCATCCTAGAAACAAAAGTCCAGTCATAACATAATGGAATTTATATTGCTGGTGCCGCATAACATATTAAAGTTTCAAAACATGTTTATTTTTATCAAAGGCGACCTAGATTCTTCATCGCAATTCCCTCTTTCTCACTGACCGGAACTTTGCTAGTACAAATGGAGTTAAAACACATACATACGCAATCACACACACACACGCGCGCGAACACAAACATACGCACACACACATACACACACACACACACACTCACACATATATATATATATATATATATATATATATATATATATATACATAAATATATTTGTATATATATGTATATAGATAAATATATTCATATATATATATATATATATATATATATATATATATATTCATATATATATACATATATATATATATATATATATATATACACACACATATATATATATATATATATATATATATATACTGCATATATATATATAATATATATATATATATATATATATATACTGTATATATATATATATATATATATATATATATATATATATATATATATATACATATATATATATATATATATATATATATATATATAATGTTTAGTTTGGAAACCAATGTCAACTTGAGCTCAGTAAATGAAATAATCATTAAAAACTTCAACAAAATAACTCTGAAGTCTTTGATAAAGGAAATGACCTGGCATTTATTATTCATTAGGAACTAAAAAAAAAAAAGAAAAATATAACGATCAGCATCTGTTATCAAAGCAGGAAATGAGAACTTCAATTAAAAACAAAAAATTGAATTTTACCACTAAGAAATTATTCATTATAGAACTGATATTTCCAGATTAAATAGAAATATGAATATTCATCTCTGAACAAAACCCGCAAATTAACCAGTTAATTAGTTCACAAGACTTTAATTGGGCTCCACAAGGCACTAGAAGAGTTGGAAGACCTAGACCTACATGGCTGAGGACTACGAAGAGTGAAGTAGGAGATGACAAATGGAGAAGTGTTGGTTTAAAAGCTTAAGATAGAGACGACTGGCGAAATCTAACTGAGGCCCTTTGCGTCAATAGGCGTAGGAGGAGATGATGATGAAGATGGTGCATTACAACGAACCTCCGTGTGGCAATGGTGACATCAACCAGTACACTTAATAATTTCTATTTTTCCATCATTTATTATGAAATACACATTTACAGTCTTACAATCTATAACATATATACATTACAGTATATTTACATAAGTATATTTTTTTTCATTTTACACAAACTGTATTTACAAGTGAAATGTTTTTTATATAAAAAATATATCGACTCGTGAATAATTATAGTAAAAAGTTCTGATGTTCAAACTTGCAGCGCATATTTCAATGTTCAACGGGCTGAAATAAGTCTTTTTATAGTTAATATAGGAAAGATCTGTTTTAATATTGTTACTGTTCTTAAAATATTCTATTTAAATAGTTTATTACTTCTATAATAATAATAATAATAATAATATTAATAATAATAATTTTGCAGACAAAGTAATCTGCAAATACTGTCAGTGCCATCTGTTGACGAATTCATGAACTACAGTACATCCTATAGTTTCAAAAGCCTAGTTTGTCGCTACCAGAGAACATCTGGAGTCTGTAGATATAAATGGCCCCATTACCTCAAATAACTCATTGCCTCACTAAATCTAAATCCGGCCCTACCAAATCATGAAAATTAAAATAGAACAGACGTCACGTCGAATTTCCGCAATTATCGCTAACACCTGTAACTCCACCTGGAGGAGGAAGGGCTTCCCTTCAGGATGTTAATAAGCAGCTGCAGCTGTTCCCTACAAACGTGTGGTTGAAGAGCGCGGATACCAGTGACAACGGCAGGAGGAGGGAGACCTTGAAGCAGTGTTGCCACTGGATCCGGCTAAGAATTCTGACTGATAAGGAAAGCGACCTTTATAAGCTGTAGTATCAAAAATCATCAGAACATCCGCCAAATTAAGCAAATATATACTCATAATTTCTATAATTTGTTATGTTAGTTTTAGTTCAAAATACATTAAGTATCAAGATATAAAAACATAGACTTCATATTATAAAGATAAAACAGATTTATAAGGCAAAAAATAGCTTTTCTACCTTGATAGCTATGCGGAAATATTTTCCGTTCCAGACAGAGTAAATCAGAAATTGGAGATCCCTCTGTAGACCTATTTTTTCCGTCATTAGCCCCAGAATTCCGCCGTTTGGCAACCCTGCCTTGAAGCACGCCTCGCGTTGGCAAATACCTCTATTAGGGAGGGTGGAGTCGCTCGGAAAGGAAACTGAAAACACGTGCTGTCAGGGGGTTAATTTAGGGGTGTTTTGGGGGAATGTTTTCACCTTACTCATGCGGTAATGTTCACGTTTGCAACAACGTAAAGTTCTAAGTCAGTTGCGAATAGGTAGTGATGAACTATGTACCGTCCTAAAATTTCAAGATAAGACATTATAAACCTAAACCATTCGAATGAAAATATGCAATTTATCTGCACTTGTCAACAATAAGTTTTCTATACTTACCAGTTTACGCGATCCGTCAAAAGATACGGCAAAATATTTAGATGGATATGCACACTCATGTACACTCACCCTCCTCTCACCAGGGTATAACTACTCCCTCTTCCCCCTCCCAAGGGACGAGGAGAGCTAAGTGCGACCGTAAAGATTATATATATATATATATATATATATATATATATATATATATATATATATATATATATATATATATATACATATGACAATAGACGGACATTAAGAATAACAGATTACAAAAGGAATGAAGATAAGACGATGGAAGGACGAAATAAGAAAGGTTTCGGGCGTGGACAGACACAGAAAAACAATAAACAGACGCAAGTAAAAGGACATGCCTGAGGCCTTTGTTATGCAGACGACTAATAGCAACTGTTGATAATGATGACGATGATATATATATATATATATATATATATATATATATATATATATATATATATATATATATATATGTATATATATATATATTTATATATATATATATGTAAATATATATATATATATATATATATATATATATATATATATACATATATATATATATATATATATATATATATATATATATATATATATGTATATATATATATATATATATATATATATATATATATATATATATATATATATATATATATACATTGTACTTTGTCTTTACTATATAGGGGAGATGGGTAAAAGCTATCACCTAAAAATAAATAATAAGATAGAGAAATAATTTTCCCAAGAATCGAGTAAATATAGTATCAATACCTGTGATCAGGGTTTAAACTAGAACATGTAGCTATTACCTTAGCTGCTGCTGCTTTTTACACCAGATTACCTTAAAAATTGTCCAGCTTCCTTAAATTTGAAGTTAGTGAAACAGAAATTATCTTACAAATATCATTAGCTTAAAAAGTACCTTGAAACCATGCAAATTACCTGAAAATAAGGTAATAGCCTTAAACTTTTAAACCCCGTAACAGGTAATTTATGATTAGATACGCAACAAAGAATTCACCAACTACAAAGAACTGATACTAGGAATCATTTAAAGGAAATCCTTGAAGAGTAACTTAGCCTACTAAAATTGTTGCCTTCAGAAAAGTCATTTAGATCTTTAACCACAGAACGCAAAAGGCAGAAAGCGGGGAATTATGACTGACACGTCATAGGGGCTTTGTTAAAGCACAGTATTAATCTTGATTGCATTAAATTTGGATTCATGAATTTCGGGGGAGGGGGGGAAGGCTCTTTGACACATTACGCACAAGCTTGCTTGTGTGTGTGTGTGTGTGTGTGCGCGCGCGCGCGCGCGAGGGTGCAAATACCACGTCATGGATTACGTATGTTTATGAGAGAAATTTATAGGATGCATAAAAAATGTATTATTAAGTGCAAGATTTATTTACTACACTAGGGAAACAATAAGATGAAATGAATAAAGATGAAATAAAATTTCGCACCATGACAAAAAAAAAAAAAAAAAAATACTCCAATTAAAATTTTGCAGACATACTCTTCATTATAATACTTATTCCCAGTGTACCCAGCTACTCCAGACAGATAGATCCAAACGGGTATTAATCAAAACGAGAGAGAGAATAAATGAATACGTTGGCCGTTTCGTTTTCCTTGCGGTTCGTGAACTTATTCTTACAACAAAAACGAAAATCATCCTGGGGAACATAAGACTGAGCACAAGTACCATTTCTAAAGGTTCAAAAGGTCGCACATGAATGGCAGAGGTAACGGACAGTGACATTGCTCTATCAAGCAGGACAATGCCCTAGAAACTGGTCATATCAGCGCCCAAGCCCACTCTCCACCCAAGCTAGGACTAAGGAGGGCAAGGTAATGGCTGCTGATGACTCAGCAGATAGACATATAGGCGCCCCCAAACTCCCCATCCTCAGCTCACAAGGATGGTGGGGTTACAGCGACGAAAAGATCTAACGAGTTTGGGCGGGACTCGAACCCCAGTCTGGCATTCACCATTCAGGGACGTTACCACAAAAGGCACCAAAACCCTAATGTATCGCATCTGTTTCATACACTCTCATACAATGTAATGCTATTGATTTTCTTATCACCACCTCTCTCCCGCACTGATAATAAAACAACCTATTTAAACTTGCCATCGCATGTTTTAGATGGTTTAAATTTGTGTGACATTCTTGCTCTCAACTGCTTGTATATAAGCTCGGTATCTGTTGAATAAACTTTACTTACATTCACCTCGCCTCTCTGTTAGCCACTAACAATCACCTCGCACAACCATTTACAAGAGAACATGCACAGAGGTGTCATCAAATGCGACCATTCTGCGGATTAAAAACACTATAATAATAATAATAATAATAATAATAATAATAATAATGATTATTATTATTATTATTATTCTAATTTTTTTTTTCGTGCATCTAAAGATATGTCAATTGAAACATCAGCATGATAGATTCTTTATTTTTCCAACATATTCGTGATATTATTCGACAATTAAATGGCCCAAATTGCCGACATATCTTACGAAAAAATTCAACGTCCCAAGGTGCATATGCAGATGCATCATTGCATTAAATCAGCAAGTCATTTTAAGGAAACTATATTCAAAATCGCTAAGCTTATTAGTCAATCTGACGCAATCTGTGATCAAAAGTGGCAGGGAATCAAATTGATGTGTAAAACTAAGTCTTGTGGAAGTAATCTTAATGCTAAATTAACGGATTGTCATCGACATACAAAACTGCACTGCATTTTAAAGAAATAAAAAATCATAAGAAGATTGTACTAAGGATTGTACTCTGTGACGTGTTGCTACCTACCGTAACAATTCTCAGCTAAAAAGAAAAAGAAAAAAAAAGAAAAAAAAATGGAATACACGTTAAAAGTTAATGCATTACAGACTGAAGATTTTGATTAAAATGTGAACCCTTATTTTTATACCAAATTATCTAGAAGCAGAAAAAAAGTAATGGGAAATGTACAACCAAATTTCGTAAGTCTGCTAATATAAGAAATTAAAAATATGGTAAAAGTTGATGCAATGGAGACTGCAAATTCTGTTTAGAACATCAAAATCCCTTATTTCTATACCCTACAATCTGAAATAAAACACATAAAAACTAGTAAAACTACAAAATGTAATGTCTTAAGTCTGCAGATATAAAACTCAACTAAGCTTAAACTTTTCTTTATATATTTTATTCTACAAAAAGTCATAACAATATGCCAACGACTTCTGACTTACGATTGGGTCCACCAATTTCGATACAAATTCCTGTATCATCCATATACTATAATAGAATAAAGTACCAATACTCAGTTTTAATCAGTATTCTTTCAAAAGAAATACAGTAATACTTTAACTAAAACTTGTGCAGGGATCATGAATATATTAAATGTTTTTTCACACCACTTAAAGTATAATCAAGTCTGTCAGCGGTTTCAAGTTTCAACGAAGGAATTCATATGGTTGACTCAGTCATTAGTGTCCATGATATCCCGTAGTGTATTAGTGGCGTAAAAAACACTGGATATAGCTAACATTTTCGTTTCAAAAGATCATTTTCCAATGATTACTCCAAAGTGTGTTCAAAAGGATTCAATAACATAAGCCCCATTTTAATCCAGTAAAGTTTTTTTAGATATCGGTATCGATTTAGTTTTCAAAGCAAAGAAACTCCACACACCTAGTTTTTGTTTCTTAAACTAAAGAGTCATTAGATTGATATATTAGAAGAGAATGGGTTCAGTATTTCATTAGTCAAAGTCCTAGATACATCTGCCCAAACAGGAGAGGCAGTTGAAAACAAAAATATAAAAGATGGAGTGATGAAACCAGCAATCTTGAGGAAGCTCAAAATTATCCCACCGAACTAGTGTGTCCATTTTCCTAGCTGAAAAAAGTTTTCTGTTGAGTGTGGACCATTCTCAGAGAAGGTGCACACAAGGCTGAAGTGTTAAAAGCTTATAGACACATTCACGAGAATTGGACGCTTTCATCACAAATAACACTAATTATAGCAAACCAGATATTGATTGCCATTGCCTAAATCTACCCATTCCCATCCAAAGCAGTATCATACTTTATTGGAAGGATAATTAATTGGAGATGTACAGTAGGTGAAACAATTTCCATAACATGACCATCATACCATGCAACAAAGAAAATATGTCAACCATTCAAAATCAGCATTAAAGCATTGCATTCCTTGCTTTGAGGTCAGGCACATCCCATGTCAACCATAAAGTATGAGGTGGATTAAATACTTAATGCAGAATTACTTCTGAACACATGGCAAATTCCTTCCATTACCGTTGACCAGTTTCTGTAAATTCACAGCAAAGAAAGTTCAATGGCAATGGCCAGACAAATTTGTGATCAAGCTCGGTGACCTCACATAGAGGTGGCGGGGATAAAATCTGTAGAAAAAATTGGCAATGGTTGAACAAGCTCCTAAGGTGAGGCAGGCATGGCACAGCAAAGTCTTTCGTATCTTTATCAAGTGTCAGTAGGGCAAAGCAGGTACATCAAATAACAGCAGGTAGCCTATACTAACTAATGAAGGAGGGATTTCAAGACTATTTCTTTCGTGACTAAAGTAAGTAAACAATTAATTTTGATGACTGGTGTGAACAACCGAGGTGTGCGAGTCCACCATTCTATTTGTAAAACTTTGAATTCAACACGGAGCTCGCTATATTCAAGCTAATTTCTTCCTTCCTGGCAGGGCATTTTATCTAAAAAAAAAAAAAAATTATACCAACTATCCTCACCAGCTTCAAATTCATCTTCATGACATGGCCCTCCTTAATTAACAGCATCCAAAGGTAGCTAGGGAGTAAAGGCAACTTTCTTGTTCAGAAGTCTCAAACAGAGTTCTCTGCTGTGGTCATTAACAAAGCAATGAAGCAATCAAAGGTGATAGGGTGATGGGGTTGTTACAGGTGTACCAACCGTGTGTCACACGATCGTACATAAATTATTTTGTATATATCATGCTTGTATCTGCGCTCTTCCCTTGCACTAAAAAGAACCAGAATAAACATGCCTGCGTGTTTCCTCTCTAACATTGTCTCTCGAACATGTAATGTCCTGTTGCCTTGAGGTTTTGTATATAAAGGAGAGTGTTCTTTAATAAAGTTACTCAGTTGATTGCATCCTGCCTTTGAGTCATAACCTTTCTCTCGGCAGTCACATTGGTGACCCCGGAAGTCGACTCACTCCTACATTTTCCACCCCCACCCCCCTCGCCCCTCCATCGTTAGTACTGTGGCGGACTCTACGGAAGTTATTGCTGCGACTCCCCCATTGAAACTTTCGTCATTCGCCAGCGGAGAGGCGTTTGCTTGGTTTCACCGCGCAGAAGTCCAGTTTCGCATCAACGGAGTGACTCGCTCAACCACCAAAGCAGATTATGGTCTCGCAGCGATACCCGAGGACACCTTCCCAGAAATATCCGACTGGCTTTGTGAACAAGAAGACACCCCAATAGCGTATGACGCCCTCAAAACATACCATCTGCAGCAGTACTCGCCGTCGCCAGCCGCCCGTATAGCAAAGATTTTTCAGCTCTCTCAACAACCGTTGGGGGATCAAAGGGCTTCGCTTGCCCTCAGGGAAATGACCAGTATCGCTCGCCTTCAACCTGCCGCAGACGGCTCTTCTCGTGAGGTGAACCTACTTCGTGCCCTTTGGATACGCCGTTTACCCGGACCTATACGCGCTGCCATACCCGATGTCGATAGTTTACCCATAAAGGACTTGATGACCAAAGCCGACGCCCTTATGGACAGCTACTTCAAGACCTCCATCAACGCCTCCACCCCTGACGAAGAGGATGCCTATTCAATGTCAACCGAAGCTGACATGAATGCCGTAGGACATACACGCCTACACCGTGACGTGCCGAAGCAGCGAGAAAGCCGCCCACCACCCACCAATCGCTCGCGCCCCAACAAACGACTTCTACAGCCACTTACTACCTCCCATCTGCCGCAGTTTTGCTACTACCACTTCAGATTCGGGGCAACCGCAAAGAAATGTGCCAAGGATTGTCAGTGGCCAAAAAATGTGTAAGTAGGCCATCGCTCGTGGCGGTGGCCTCCCGTGTTTCTAATCTTTTCTTTTTACATGATGCAGGAACGGGCGTGCGATTTTTGGTGGATACGGGTGCTTGTCGTTCTCTTTAGCCAAGAAAACTCTTCAAGACACGACGTAGTCTGTCTACTTC
This sequence comes from Palaemon carinicauda, assembly GCF_036898095.1. Lineage (NCBI taxonomy): Eukaryota > Metazoa > Arthropoda > Malacostraca > Decapoda > Palaemonidae > Palaemon > Palaemon carinicauda. Next base: position 51,291,175 of record NC_090725.1, on the reverse strand, counting down.
TGCCGACGTTCGCTTGGTAGCTGCCAACTGATCTGCGATACCCACCTACGGTTACTAGAACCTCACATTATCGTTCGGAAACGGTAAATTCAATTGGAAGTTTCTCGTTGCTGACGTCACAATGCCAATCCTCGGTGCGGATTTCCTCTCTCATTTTCACCTTCTGGTCGATGTCGCCCACCGACGATTGGTCAGCGCAGACTCGTACTTATCGACACCTCTTCAACCCGCCCCCTCTAACCTTGCTCTCCACATCAGCACACCCACGGATGACTACGCACACCTCCTCACGTCGTACCCGGAAGTTTTCCGTCCAGAACTTCACCAAACGCCCACGGTTCCTGCCAAGCACGGTATTTATCACCATATCAAGATGACGGGACCCCCAGTCTTCGCAAAATTCAGACGTCTGGCACCGGAACGATTGGCAGCCGCCAAAAAGACGTTCGCCGAAATGGAGGAAATGGGCCTTTGCCAAAAGGCCTCCAGCCCATGGTCGTCAACCTTACACATCGTTCTGAAGAAAGACGGCTCCCTCTGTCCGTGCGGGGATTACAGGCGCCTGAACATGCAAACAGAACCGGATCACTACCCCCTCCCAAACATTGCCGACGTGACCTCCTACCTGCACAAAGCAAAGGTTTTCTCTACGCTCGATCATCTGAAGGGGTATTATCAGGTGCCTATGAACCCAGAAGACATCCCCAAGACTGCCATCACCACTCCGTTTGGTACATACACCTTCAATTACTCCTGTTTTGGCCTTCGTAATGCTGGGGCAACGTTTCAACGTCTCATGGATGGCATCTTAGGGGACCTCCCTTTCTGTGTATGTTATGTGGACGACATACTTGTCTTCTCCTCCTCAAAAGAGGAACACCTCCGTCACCTGCGCATCGTGCTCGACCGCCTGCAACAAAACGGCCTTGTAGTTCGGTACGACAAGTGTACCTTTGGCGCCAACGAAGTGTCGTTCTATGGGCACCGCATCACTCCTGAAGGAGTCCATCCCCTCCCTGAGTAGGTAGCAGCCGTTCAGAACTTCCCCGCACCCTCGACCGTCAAAGCTCTGCAGGAGTTCTTGGGCATGATCAACTATTATCACCGTTTTCTGCCAGCCATTGCCGCCACTCTTGCTCCCCTCTACGCCTCCCTCAAGGGCAAGCCAAAGGACCTGAAGTGGGGTCCCCTTCAAGAAGCAGCCTTATGCAATGCAAAGAAGGCCCTATCAACTGCTGTGGCTCTCACTTTTCCTATCCCACATGCCCCTCTCCTTCTCTCCACCGATGCCAGCGACGTCGCTATTGGTGCAGTACTCGAGCAGGTGGTCAATGGCTTGCCCCGCCCATTGGCCTTCTTCAGCAGAAAACTGTCCAAGGCAGAATTGGGCTATTCTACCTTCGATCGAGAATTGCTGGCGGTGCACTTGGCTGTCCGTCACTTTCGTCATTTCTTGGAAGGTACGCCCTTCGTCATTCGCACAGACCACATGCCTCTGGTGCACGCCTTTACTCGACAGTCTGATGCCTGGTCCGCCCGGCAACGCCAACATCTTTCCGCCGTGGCTGAATACAATTGCACCCTTCAATACGTCCCTGGGAAAATGAATCCCATTGCCGATGCCCTGTCAAGAAACACGTTGGCTGCCGTTCAACTGGGATTGGATTACAACGCCCTGGCTGAAGCCCAACGACAGGATCCAGAATATCAAGCATGTAGGACATCCTGCACGTCCCTCCGTTGGGAAGAATTTCCCCTCGACGACTCCAACACCACCCTCCGCTGTGACGTCAGTACTGGCAGACCGCGACCTTGGATTCCTGCTCCCATGCGCCGACAGGTGTTTGATTTCATTCACGGCCTTTCACATCCCTCGTGCCATTCTACTGCACAGCTGCTGAAGGCAAAGTTCATTTGGCACGGCATTTCTAAGGATGCTAAGGATTGGGTCCGCGCCTGTACTTCTTGCCAAACTTCCAAAGTACATCGACACACGGATTCAGGAGTGGGCACCTTTCCTCAACCTCAGCGTCGTTTCGCACACATTCACGTCGACGTTGTAGGCCCCCTACCCACATCACAAGGACATTGTTACCTGTTTACCGTCATCGACCGCTCCACCCGTTGGCCTGAAGCCATTCCCATAGAAACTGCAACATCCGCCTCATGTACATCTGCCTTACTCTTAGGATGGATTGCAAGATTTGGTATCCCTGAGCATATTACTTCTGACAGGGGAACAACTTTCACCTCTCAATTGTGGACATCATTAACGAATCTCCTGGGCATCACCCTACATCAGACAACGGCCTACAACCCCGCTGCCAATGGAATGGTTGAACGTTTTCATCGCACCCTCAAAGCAGCTTTGATGTCCCGCTGCAAGGATTCAAACTGGTTTACTCAGCTTCCCTGGGTCCTCCTAGGACTAAGGACCACTCCTAAAGACGCCCTCAACGTCTCAGCAGCTGAAATGGTGTATGGCGACCCTTTGGTCGTCCCTGCCGAATTTTTTCCTTCTACAACCTCCTCCGATGATCTCCAGCGCATACGTCACATCGTGGGAAAATTTACTCCATGCCGCCAGACTTACAAGCCCCCAGCGAAGAATCACATACCAACAGACTTGCACTGTGCAACGCACGTCTTCCTGCACAACGACACCACCAAGCCACCGCTGACGCCCCCTTACACGGGCCCTTTCCTTGTGATCCTACGCAGTTCGAAGGCATTCCTACTAAACATTCGAGGCAAAGAAGACTGGGTCTCCATTGATCGTCTAAAACCTGCTTATCTACTGCCAGATGACCCGCCTACAGTTCGCCTCTCTAGATCAGGGCGCCCTATTTAACATGTACAGTATGTCATTTTTAGGGGGGGAGCCATGTACCAACCGTGTGTCACATGATCGTACATAAATTATTTTGTATATATTTTGCTTGTATCTGCGCTCTTCCCTCGCACTAAAAAGAACCAGAATAAACATGTCTGCGTGTTTCCTCTCTAACATTGTCTGTCTCTCGAACATGTAATGTCCTGTTGCCTTGAGGTTTTGTATATAAAGGAGAGTGTTCTTTAATAAAGTTACTCAGTTGATTGCATCCTACCTTTGAGTCATAACATTTCTCTCGGCAGTCAGACAGGACTGAGAGAACCAAGCAGCACTTCACAGATAGATGGTGGATAGGTCTGTGGTAATTTGTCTGATTGTTTAATATAAAGAAATTCCATTTATATGTGATGCTACCTGCATGGACCAGAATGAAACACGGGGGTGGGTAGCAAAAGGAGATACACATTAATAAGTATGACGACGATAAATTGAAGATGCTTTTCTTTTTTTTTAAAAGAAAATATGTAAAGCTCAGATAACAAATACTTTCGTCAGCCAAACGGAAGTAAATCTAGAAGCAATATCCCCATGGTACTATTATTGGTATTCTCTACTTACATGGGTTCATTGGAACTAATATTATCTGCATTTTCTCGTACACGAATGAAAACAGCAATGTCTGTAATACAGACATGGAGCATTTGTTATGAAGTCTTTTCCACCTTCACCAAACTAAGCCGATATCTAAAAGAGGTGGGTCTGCCCATCAAATACCTTGAATATGTGTCCAAATGACAGACTATGTGCTATCACTGGTGTCAATGAGAAAAGGCTAGGGTTTTTTTTTTTTTTTTGGGGGGGGGGGTGGCTAGTAAAGAGAGATCATATGATTTCAGTCCACCAAACAAAGCATCTCTTTAGAAGCACCATTGAACCAAACAGTTGGCTTACAGCCAACAGGTGATGGACTGAGTAAATTGAGACATGGTCAATAAACTGCTGTCTGGTGTCGGGAATTGACAAAATGTTCCTGTGATAGTGTGCAATCAGAGATGCTACTAAGAGTGATTCTTTTTACCTATCAGTGTATCCTTTAAATATCTTTATTTCTTTCATTTAATGATACGATGGCATCAATTAGAACAAGTCTCCGTATTTATAATGCTTTCCATCAATATTGATGCTTACTGATAATTAATTCAGTGGTTTCAATTCTCCAAATGGTCCTTTCCAATTTCTCTTTTTTAGATAAAGATTAAGTGGCCTTTCAGATATAAAAGAAAAAAAACTCAAAACATACTTGAACACACACAAATTGACGTCTAGAGTAAGCAAGTCCTCGAATTACGTCGATTTGTATGCTGATATCTTATAGATGGGTGGTATCTTTGATTTACAATAGCCAGTCGGTTAGATATGACAAGCAATCTCTTGTTTCATTTCATGTTTTTATCACCATTTGTAGTTCACAGAGCTGTTTACAAAAGTTTTATGGTGATGTACTCGGCTAATAACAGAGGTAAGTGTTTTTTGTTATGTATACCATCGTTTCGCTTTGAGTAATTATTTCATAAGGTTAATCCTAAATACTATTAAAACATAAGGATAATCCTTTATATAAGGTTAATCCTTTTTTACTAGAAAAAAAAGACCATCTACTACTGGGGTTCACAGACTTCAGAAAAAAATGCTAAAATATATATACTGTGAAAATATTTATACTGCTCTATTGCTCACGTTTAAATTAGAGGAAAAAAAGAGATTTTCTAAATATACGTTAATGTGTTCTAAAACTAGGCCTATGTTGAACACCGTAATTACACACAAACTGACAAAAATCCCGAGTTTGTGTATGCAATATATCATGTTTGTTGGTCTGTACAAAATATTTTTCATGGTAAAATTAATAATCGTGACCTAACAACACGGGATAAGTTAGTCCATTTATGAATTTCTCTTCGTGCCCAGTGTGCCCTGAATACCCATCCATCCATATCTGTATATTGATCCATCTTTCAACAGAAAAGAGTCTAAAATTGTAAAATTTTAATTTCAAACTCCTTAGAATAAATAATGACCATTATTGTTGTTGTTATAGATCGCATGGCCCATGTGGCAAAGCATGTGCTCTTGAAATTATGCAGCCCGAAGTACAATGAGCGATGCCAGGTTTCAGCGAATAAGGACATTTATGACAACATCAGCAACGAGGGGCGCAGAGGAATCGTAAGGGACTCTGATACAGGATATACTCCGGAACCTTCTTAGAGAACTCAGCAAGCGACACTGACAGGAACCAACTATCAATCCAACCAGAAGCTGTGAATAATAAGAGCATTTCGTCTTTAGCGCACACGTTTCCCATTTGCAAAAAAAAAAAAAAAAAAAAAAAAAAAAAAAAAAAAATCTGTTTCAGTATTATTATTATTATTATTATTATTATTATTATTATTATTATTAATTGCTAAGCTGTAACCCGATTTGGAAAAGCAGGATGCTATAAGCCCAATGGTTCCATCAGGGAAAACGGCCCAGCGACGAATTGCAACAAGGAAACCAATGTACTACAAGAGACGTGATGAACAATCAAAATTAAATATTTTAAGAACACTAAGAACATTAGTTTTTAGAAAAAAAGGAAAAAATGGCTGTACCGAAAAATTATGAAATAGCTTGAAGAAAGATATGCTTCCTTTCACACACATTACACTTGGATTAATTCAGAATTATTTCACTGTATAAACGATTGACATTTGCAGTCACTCCTAAAAATAATGACGATTTGTAATTATCCTTAAAGTTAATAATCAAAACTATATAGTTGTTCATTAAATACACCAATGATTTGTGACTAATCACAAAATAATGATAATTTAAACATCATAATATGGAATTACGATTTAAAGTATATAATCACACATAGGTGTTACTCAAGCTTCCAGTAGGATTTTTTCCATTTTACAACAAAAAAAAACATTAATATCGAGATGATATCAGTTCTTTCGTCTTAATGATGAATAAACATTCTAATCATTATGACTAACTAACCAGGTGTCGTTAGTGTTAGTCGGCACGCAAATTTTCTTAGCTCGTAAACCCATCGTCTTCTATTACTTCCCCTGCTTCTTTTACAATCTCAAGAAACCAATTTTTTTTATTCTTAATGTTCAATTGTAAACTTTAAAATCTACAAATTGACACATTTCTTTGGAAATAAAGAGATCAAGTTTATATATTTCTAAACTGATAATGCTCTTGTCAAAATCCTTTACAGAGATAAAATCCATGATTTTTTTTTAACATTTTTTAATAGACATTTCTCACAATTTACCAAAATCATTAATGTATAGAATTTTTATCTCTAACAAGAATGAAAGTTTCATTGGTGTCGTGTCCATGTCTAATTCTTTTAGAGTTTCATACCAATTTGAGCAATACAAAATTTTTCACAGGAATTACAGAATATTCGATAAATGCATCATCCTCCATTGTAGAGAAAAAAAATATTTTTTAGGATTTAAAAAAAAATGTTAGTTCTTAAACACTACAATAATGGTAAAGTTTTTAACAAAGGGGGAATATCTTTAAATTAATATTTATTAAATAGTCGTGCATTATGGTTTTTTTTTTTTTGTTTTTTTTTTTTGGCTATTATCCTAAAAAACCTTTTATGCCGCTCTTAGGCATCGTCTAAAACAATTTTATGGAATTTCAATTTCTATCTTGCATTCCTAATTATAATTATTTCATCAATATTATTGTTCTCAAATACTGCATTAATGATAGTTTTAACAGATAGGGAATATCTTTTAAAGCCATACATTACGGTTTTTGTATCATGTTTTTCCTTTGCTATTATTCTAAAAAGAATTATATACTGCACTTAGGACATCGTCTAAAACAATCTTATGGAATTTCAATTTCTACCTTGAATTCCTAATTACATTATTTCATCATCAGTATTATTAGGAATAACAAGGACCAAGTAAATGCATTTTGATTTCATCTAATCTTCTCCGAATGTGTCATATTGCACAGTGAAATGAAATTGAATTATGAAACAGCAGCTCCAGAAATATCTTCATTTACTGAGAATAATGAGATCAAAGCCTGTCCTTGTGCAACCATCCCTGTGAGGCAACATTTAAAAGACTGGTTCTCAAGAGAGATTTTCCGAGATATTTGCTCAATAAACTAATAACCTGTCTAACGAGAGGATATATAGTTCTGGTCATTCAAGAATAAACAGCTTATCTGAAAGTAATCTCCGCTCGATAACTCAACCTGCTGAAGCCCTGCTCAGCAATAATCCTAATAGTCCATGAGCCAGACCAGATATTGGTACCACCTGGGGTGGCAAAAGGTCACTGTGTTTTCTTGATAGGTATATATCCATAGTTGAAAAAAAAGTTTGAAGCCAAGGTTAGAGCAGTAGCTTAATGCTAATAATCCCCTCATGAAGATCTACAAATGGTCCCAATATGGGATCCTAAATTTTGGGGTAGGGGAAATATAAATTGCAATATCTTTTGAAGTAATGGTCCAATTGCTACGCATGACCACTCAAAATAATGGGAATTTTATGTTCTACATAATTATATATCATATTTGCCCATATGCTAATAAAGTAGGTCACTAGAGGTCAAAAGGTCACAAGATTTTGCCATTGCTTAAAATCAATAGCGCTGTTCAAAAAATCAACCCAGATACTGAACCAATGAGAATTTCTCCACAGATTGGAGATAATAAGTGTCCAAATCCATTTTATGCATAGAAATGTTAAATTTATTTGTATCTGAGGTATGATACTTAACGGTATTTGACAATTTTTTTTAGAAGCCCATTTTTAGCCAGAGAAGAAACAAAATTAAATTACTCAATCTTCTGATCATTTAGTAAGCATGTTTTGCTGAAATCTGTTTTTAACCATTAAAATATTGCACTATGCATAAACTACGTTACATTTTGTCAGGTTTACAAGGGACGAAGTCATTTGACAGCCCTGTAACCCATGTCAAACAGCATGATGTCAAAATGTCATAGCCCCCAGTACCAGAGGAGATGAAAGATGGAGCAGCTTTCATACCATGCTCTGTGAAAACCTTCTTGAGGATGCTGTTGAAAGGTGAATCGGACCCCTCAGCTCCTGTATCGGATCGATTACAAAGGCTCATTGAATCAGTTGGGCAAGACCTCGTGTATGGTATAATGTGTGCAAAGGTAATACCTCCTAAACACATCCTCCTGCCATATGCTGTCAAATCCTTAACTGGTTGTGTTGAGATCATTTGCCTCTTAAACCGAAGTGGTCATGGTGTTTCTTACTCAAAACTTGAAGAGATTGACACAGCTCTGTATATTCATAAGATGGTGTTGAACTAAGGATGTGTTGCCATACCAAGAGTTATCCAGCCTAACGTTCAAGTGACATTGGCATATGACAACATTGATAGGAGGGAGGAGACACTGAGCGGAAGAGGGACATCACACCGAGTTAACGGCATCATTGCACAGCCCAGGGTGTTTGGACCACAACCCCTCATACAGCATCAAATAAATGAAGAGAACCGAAAACATCGGACCATAGAGATTGGGGAAAGACTTCCTTCCATCTACATTGCTGGAAAGCGTGTTGGACCTCCTCTTCGTGGATATATGGAAATGGATGACCAGACAATGAATCATGAAGTGAAAAAGAAAACTTTGCTTTGGTGGCTCACTCGTGCACATTGTGCTTCAAACTAAACTGTGGGGAGCTGGACAGGCTTCAACATTCAAGTCCGTGATGAAGTAGAGATCACCCCTGATGAAGTTGGTTATTTTACCCACAATAAATGCCCCTACCACTTTGCTGTCTACTGTCCATGATGTGTTGTGCCAGTGTCAACTAATCAGATCACTAGGTCTTAGTAGCATTATCGTTGTGTTTGACCAAGCACTATATGCCAAAGCAACTGAAATAATTTGGAAGCAAAAAGATACATTTTCAGAAGTCGTTCCTCGGATGGGCACATTTCACACCCTGTGTACACTCTTAAGCATCATTGGTAAACGATTCCAAGATGCTGGGTTGAGAGATCTTTGCATTGAATCAGGTGTCATTGCTGAGGGGTCAGTAGAAAAGCTACTTTTGGGAAAACAGCACAATCGATCAGTTAGGTTCCACAAACTACTGTATGAAAGGGTTCTTAGAAATACATAGAGAAGATCAAATTGCCATTCGAAACTTGGTCAACACATTTTCCCAAGATATATGCCAGGAGACCTTCACAGAGACACTGAGCACCCAAGCATTTGTGTCACTGGCTGAACGTTTTGAGGCATAGAAAGAGAGTTTGCACCAGGATCGAGGGGATCTAGCATCATTTTGGATGTCGTACTTGGACATGGTAGACTTCATGTTGAACATGCTGCGAGCTTCTAGAGAAGGAAATTGGTGTCTCCATCTGTCTGCTATCAAAGGCATATATACCATGGTCTTTTGCATATAATAAGCACAACTATGCCCGGTATCTCAGCACATATTACGCAGAGATGACAAACCTATCAACAGAGCGCCCAGATGCCCTGGAGCACCTCTGGAACGGCGGGTTTTCCATTCAAATTGGACCTGCCAATTCATTTGGAAGGATTCCTGTGGATCAGCCCATTGAGGAGACAGTGAATAAAGACACCCAGATACCAGGAGGGTCAAAAGGTTTCAGCCTCAGGCCAAGTGCAGTTAGTACACAGATACTACCTGACTGCAGAGTACAGAAGTTCATTTCTCGGTTTAATGAAAAGTGCACTGGGGAGTAGCCAACCATTTTGCCACCCTGATCTCACTGCATTACGGATAAAGAACGATGAAAGGGCAGTATGAATGTCGGTCAGCATGTTGGATGAAAACTGGACAAATCCATTCGGTGTCCCCTCTGAGCTTATCAGCCTCTCCACAGGAATGATCGCTCCTGACAACATTGCAAAAGATCTTTTAGGGGCCAAGGTTAAGGGAACTTTAGCATTTAAAGAATTTTACAATGAAAGGCTTGATATCAGCGCCACCAAGAGTTTTTTTGACCCACTAAAGAAACTGAAACTGAAAACATTTAGTGATATCAAAATGAAGAGTTCTGTGAAAACACAGGGACGGAGTGTCATCATATCTGCTAACAGAAACCTGTTTGCAAAAATGACGCTCATTGGACAGACCAGAAAGCTGGACATGAAGAATGTGCTGTCCTATCGTCTTGGTCCTATACCTTGGTCATTAGGAAACCCTGAAGGACTCTACGAAAGACCAATAAGGCACAGCTCTCCAAACGTCTGAGAAAGGATCTTTCACCAGCCGATACCATCCCGTCTAATTCAGTTTGCATCATTGATGGAATGGCCGTTGTACAGAAAATAATGTCCAACACCACAAATGTCTCTTTTGGAGAAGCTTCCAAGTCCATCTTCTCTGCGATCCTGAGGGAGGGGAGAGTTAAGTGCCGAATTGATGTTGTCTTCAACGTATACAAAGGAAACTCCATTAAGAATGCTGAGCGGGTGAAAAGAGGGTCTGAGGGTGCTATGATGTTTGGTAAGATTGTATCTGGCCACAGTTTGAAGCAGTGGAAGAATTTTCTACATAATGAAAACAACAAGACCCAACTGATTGAGTTTCTTGTTGATGAATGGAGTAGTGATCAAAGTCTATGTGAAAGGCTGGACAAGAAAGAGCTTTTCCTGACACATGGAGATCAATGCATACGAGTTACAAAAGACTGTCTCTGACATTCAAGATCTATAGAGTAGTCAGAAAGAGGGAGACACCAGGCTACTTCTACATGCAGAGCACTGTGGCAGGTCTGGTCTGGCAGATGTTGTCATCGTATCACCAGACACTGATGTCTTTGTTTTGGCTATGGCTTTTACACCAAAGTTAGCATGCCATGTATATTTCAAAGTGGGCTCAAAGATGCGTACTGAATATATAGAAGTTAAGAAGGCTTCAGATCTTCTCGGTCTCGAAAAATGTGCCTGCCTTCTTGGTCTCCACTCATTCACAGGTTGTGACACTGTGAGCAGCTTTGCCAGCAAGGACAAAGTCTCAGCTCTCCGTCTTCTAAATGATAAAGACCACATGACAACCTTGCAATCATTAGGCCAATCATGGGACCTATCGAACCAAGCAATTAAACAACTAGAGCCACTAACATGTTCCCTTTATAATGCCAGGACAACAATTAACAGCATAAATGAGTTGCGTTACTCCATTTTTTGTTCGAAGAAAGGCGAAGCTGAGTCTTGTCAACTGCCACCATGTGTATCTTCCTTGTCAATCACTGCAAGAGAGCCAACTATCAGTGTGCCATCTGGAAAAGAAATTTGGAAAGGAATCCAGATATTCCTTCTCCAGTTGGCCATGGGTGAAGGGTAGATGAAGGAGAGTTAGTGATCGACTGGGGCGACGCACCACCTGCCCCTGAGGCTGTCATGGAGTTGATCACCTGCAACTGTCAAAAGCAGTGCTTGGAGGAGAGTTGTTCGTGCCTACAGAACAGAATTGAGGTGCACATACCTTTGCAAGTTACAGACATGTAGCAACATGGAGGAAGAGGAGCAGGAGGAGCAGCAGGGGACTATTGAATTTGAATGCTCATCTGATGATGACGACACTGATGAAAATGAGATGAAAAGTTTACTGATTCAAAGAGGCCGAAAAATATCCTGGGAGGATGACTTTAGGGTAGGAGATAAGTAGGCCTACAAATGCAAAAAAATTGTTTGCAAGTATCAAAATTTTTGTATTTGTTGAAAGATGGGTCCTCATATTCTTATGTTTTGTTCTGTCAGATAGAAGTAACATGCATTTCCAAAGTTAAGTGGTGTATGTGCTTGACCTTGACCCCAGGGCATTGACCTTTAAATGTCAAAACAGTCCTAGATGAAATAAACTCATTCTGACATGATTTTTGCCATTGGTGGGGAAAATCTGTTTGTAAAATTGCATGAATGAGCAACAAATTGTCATCTTTATGTTTGCAGGTGTTTCATAAAAAAAATGGCCTTTTCCAAATAAGTGTCAAATACCGTTAAGTACCATACCTCAGATACAAATAAATATAACACTTTTAGGCATAAAATGGAGTTGGACACTTATTATCTTCTATCTAAGCTCATTTCAGTGGAGGTACATATTTTATGCAACGACAAATTTTATGACCTTTTGACCTCTAGTGACCTACTTTATTGGCATATTGGAAAAAAAAATATGTATAATTTTGTAGAACATAAAATTCCCAACATTTTGAGTGGTAACTTGCAGATATTGGACCATTACTTCAAAAGATATTGCAATTTACATTTCCCCTACCCCAAAATTTTGTATCCCATATTGGGACCATTCGTAGATCTTTACGAGGTGATTACTAGCACTAAGCTACTCCTCAAGGCTTGGCTTCAAACTTTTTTTTTCATCTATGGATATATACCTATCAAGAAAACACAGTGACATTTTGCCAACCTAGGTGGTACCAATCCGTACAATTCTTGGATCTGGCTCATGGACTATAAGTGCCGCAACAAACAGCATAAAACAAAACTAAAGGAATTCTACGTAAATTTAATAAATGCCTTACGGAGATCGGGAAGAGACACGTCTAGACTCTCTAGAAGTAACCATCGAAACATACCTGGTTGGAATGATTTAGTTAAAGACCTCTATGCACACTCTCGAGAAATGATCCTTCTCTGGAGGAACGATGGTAGCACAGAGAGGTCTCCTTACTCTACAGACGAGGCAAGCGAGAGTACAGTTCAAACTTGCTCTTCGTCAATGTCGTAGCAACGAAAATCAGCTACGAGCCGATGCATTGTCCAGAATATTGACCACCCATGACTTCCCGTATCTTTGGAAAGATATTAATTCACTAAACCCAAAGTCAAACAAATTATCCCAAAAAGTAGGGGATGCAGTTGGTGAAGAATCCATTGCAAGAATGTGGTGGGATCACTTTAGCACCATCCTAAATTGTATGAATGACCAAGATACCCGGAATGAAGTGGATACTCTCATCAATGTCAATAGGGATTTTCAATATAGTGACCGTATCTCCCCGAGTGACGTGTGCGAGGCTATCAAGAAATTAGCTGGTAACAAGGCACCCGGCTGCGATGGCCTTCCTGCCGAGGCTTTCAAATTCTGCCACCCTATAATTTATATCCTATTCTCTGCACTATTCAATGCCTGTATATTACACCAATATCTCCCTGAAACCCTTCTACTTGTCCACTTAATACCTCTCATAAAAAACAAACTGAAGGATGGGAGTGACCCAGGAAACTACCGCCCCATCGCCATCACAACAATTTCATCGAAAATACTTGAATCTCTTCTGTTCTGTTGCCTTGCACCCTTTTGCCATATCGCAGACAATCAATTTGGTTTTAAGACTAACCACTCGACTGACACCTGTATATATATTTTAAAGGAGATATTTAATTTCTATATATCCTCGGCCTCCCCTGTCTACTTATGTTTTGTAGACGTGTGGAAGGCATTTGACAGAGTAAACTATCTGAAACTCTTTTTGAAACTACGCAAAAGGGGAACTCCTCTATATCTTATCGGCATATTATACGGTTGGCTCTCAACACAACAGTTCTGTGTCAAATGGGACAATGTCCATTTCCCAGCCATTCGGTTCATCTAACGGTCTCAGGCAAGGAGGTATCCTCTCACCATATTTATTTAAAGTTTACACAGACGATTTGAATATCAGTCTGAATTCACTTCCCATTGGTTGTACGGTTAATGGCTTTACCATAAATAACCTTTGCTACGCTGACGATATGGTCCTCATCTCCCACTCTGCCCAAGGCCAACAAAGTCTTATCGACACCTGCAACGCATACGCTAATGAACATGACATAATCTATAACGAATCGAAGACACAGTGCATGTCTGTCCTTCCTAGAGCGCTCCGATTCGTAGAAGACCCACATATTTTCCTCCAAAACCATCAGCTAGCATTTATCAATGATTTTCCTTACCTAGGTCACATCATTACGAAAGATTTAAAGGACACATCTGACATTGAAAACAGTGTTGTCTAAGGAACATGGTAACGAGAAGATTTGCCTTCTGCCGCCAAGATATAAAAAAATTCCAATTTCGAACCTACTGCTATAACGTGTACGGCTGCTCGCTGTGGGCAAACTATGCGCGTAAATCGATGAGACGTATCACAGTCATTCACAATGATATCCTAAGACGCCTCACTAATACCCCGAGGCACCATTCAGCTTCGGCGATGTTTGTTGAAAATAGACTGGATAACCTAAAAACCATCATTCGACGCTCTATAATAAGTCTCACCTCCCGCTTACGTTCTAGTGAAAATACCCTAATTCAAAATGTGCTTGCAAGTGTAGCTAGAATTAAATCCAAAATGTGGGAAACCTGGAGTAGGGAAGCGTCAGTGCAATGAATTGTCTTTACCAATCTCTGTTGGTATGGCTATGCAAAATCTTCATCACTAAATATCATTGGAATAATATCGAGTAATGTTATGATAACGTGTTTTATTATATTATATCTTTGCTCTCTGAAAGTCTTGCTGTTATTATCATTATTATTATGAAGCGATAATGCTACTATGATTTTATTACCCAGACCTTAGAACTCTGGGATCAACCTACCTGCTAATTGATGTTTGTACTGTATCACCGATAATATTGCATATCTTATCTCTCTTACTGATGTCATAAATGTAAGATCACTGTACCCCTATTGTAACTCTGTATATGGCTTTTGCTGAAATAAAGATTATTATTATTATTATTATTATTATTATTGTTATTATTATTATTATTATTATTATTATTATTATTATTATTATTATTATTATTATTATTATTATTATTATTTAGCCTACTGTTCTTCTTAGCTTTAACCCATATGTATATGGGGTCGCCGTTATGAATGAGTTATCTCCATCGATTTCTGTTCTGTGCTTCGTTTTCGCCAATACGTTTCCATCCCAAATCTTCCCTTACACTCCATCTCTTTCTTAGTGTTCCTCTCTTCCTCCCATCCCGAACTTCCATCTCCATTGTATGTCTTCCAACAAGTTCATCTCTTCGTAGGGTTGTGGTGGCCGATGTGGTAACGTCCCTGACTGGTGAATGCCAGACAGGGGTTTGAGTCCCGCTCAAACTCTTTATTTTCTTTGGATTCTAGGTCTATCTGTTGAGTAATCAGCAGCCAATGCCTTCCCCTCCTTGGTCCTAGCTTGGGTGGAGAAAGGGCTTGGGCATTGATCCTATGTATATATGGTCAGTCTCTAGGGCATTGTCCTGCTCGATAGGTCAATGTCACTGTTAAGGCTTGCCTCTGCCATTCATGAGTGGCCTTTAAACCTTTAAGCCTTTAAACAAGTGTCCATACACTTTAAGCCTCTCTTGTATTTTTCTTTGATACTTCAAATACCTTTGTTGATTTTTCTTCAATATGCTCAAATTTTTCTAGGACCAGCGAAAAGTTTGTATGGAAAGATGCCTAGTCAAATTGGCCGCATCCATATCTGGGAATTCTAAACACTGCCACCCCAAACTTGGTCTGCTAATAACCTGGCTATTAGGTTACGGTAATCTTAAGCATCGCCCTTTAGTTTAGTTCTAAAGAGAATGCATCTATTGGCCTGCGTCCTACGTAAGTTAAGATATCTTAAGTGAGATTGAGACCTAGGCCTGGTTATGAAGATTTTTTGTCCACAGTTAGGTATGTCAGGATAAATCTATTTTACAAGCATTTTACTGTGATTCTTTAGTGTTTTCTTTGGAAGTCATTAATCCCTAATGACTTCCCTAAGTTTAAAATAGTAGTGCTTGTAGATAGTTTACATTTAAAGATCACTCATGAATGGCAGAGGCATGGGACAAGACAATTGGCCCAGAGACTGATCATATATTAGATTTGGTCAACGATCAAGGCCCTCCCCATCAAGCTAGGACCAGAGAGGGCCAGATAATGACTGTTAATGACTCAGTAGATAGACCTAAAGGCTCCCCAAAACCCACCCTTCTCTGGCTCATAAAAATAGTGAGGTTGTAGACACTACTAGAAACTTTCGAGTTTGAGCTGTGTTCGAACTCACCGTCTAACAGATCGCCAGGCACGGACGTTTCCAATAGGCTACCACAATATTTATCTATATACAACTCATTTAAGATTGTAGGTGTGATTCTGGATTGAAAATATACTTTTGAGACAAACAATCGTTCTATTTCTTCTTCTATAACCAAAAAAAAAAATGCCTTGTTGGAAAGTCTTTTAAGATTTCTGGTGAACAATCTACCCAGAGGAAATGTTTTAATTATTTCAACAGTCTTGTTTCGAGCATTGTTCTCCTGGCTGGTATTCAGCTGCTGATTATCATCTTAATTTGCTGGAAAAAAAATACGGTATATTAAATATCTTATTCCTGATCTGGATATTGATCTTTGGAACTGTCGTTCAGTTAGTTTTTAATGCATTTTACATACGATCTCTCATACTTCTAACCATCCTTTGCATTCAAATCTTCCCAGACTGTACCATCATGTACGCAGCACTAGTTAAGCAGTTATTTCTATAATTCTTGTCTTCTTTATCATAAGGCTCAATACCACACAGTATTCTAGAAGTTTATGGAATTATCTTCCTACTCTGGTGGTGGAATCTGTGGAACTTCAGAAGCTCAAAATTGCTACATATGCTTTCAAGTTGAACAAGTCGACAAAAGTCTTATTTCATAGATTGTATGTAACAGAACTATTACTAATCTTAATTTACTTTTTCATTTTTTATTCATTACTTCTCATATATAGTTTATTTATTATTTTCCGCACTAGGCTACTTCCCCTAGGGCTGTTGGCATCCAGATTCTCCAAATAAGGATTGTAGCTTAGCTAGTAGTTTTATTATTAAAGGAGTACAGCTAATAATAATAATAATAATAATAATAATAATAATAATAATAATAATAATAATAATAATAATAATAATAATAAGCCAATACTATTACACAGCAATATTAACCAATATCTTTCGAATAATCTAATCAATGTTGGTTTAATCAGCCAAATATTGTTAATCTAATTAACAGCTTTGAAATTATGCAGCCATTTTGGTTTTAAGCAATAGCTCTAGTGTTTAGCAACATTTTGATTTATAGAAATATTCAGATTCCCAAAAATCTTTTGCCTACCAAAATTAAATATCTTTAATCTTATCTTTTGAACAGGTGTATTCTGATGACCTAAGCCATTATTGAATAACAAACAATATTAATCAATAAAAGCTTTTGATCATCAAAATTCAAGCTTTTCAATCACATCTTTCGGATATAAACAGATACTAATAATTTAGAAAATTTAAAAAATACTAATTTTAATAATCTAAAAAATAATGTTAATAATTTCCAAAATAATAATGATTTTAATAACTTCAAAAATAATGTTAATTTTAATAATTTCAAAATTAATGATAATTTCAATAATTTAAAAAAATAATTTTAATCATTTCAAAATTAATAATAATTTTAATAATTTCAAAATCAATAATAATTTCAATAATTTCAAAAATAATAATTTTAATAATTCTGAAAACAATAATAATTTTAATAATTTTGAAAACAATAATAATTTTAATAATTTTGAAAACAATAATAATTTTGATAATTTTGAAAACAATAATAATTCTAATATAAAAAATAATAATTTTAATGATATCAAAAATAATGATAATTTTAGTAATTTCAAAAATGCTAAGAATTTCAATCATTCCAAAATTAATATTAATTTTTATAATTTCAAAAATAATGATAATTTTAATCATTTTGGTACGATCAAGTATGTTCCGATGACCCAAAACCTTATTGAATACCAAACAACATTAATTAATCAACAGACTTTGGCTTCACCAATCAATAAAGTGAGCCGCGTAAAAGGAAGAGTGAAAAAAAAAGAACCCCCCCCCCCCCCCCCCCCCCGAGCGAGCGAGGCAGCGAGCGCACTCATCAGCATCTCTTTAGCAAGTTTTCGGAAATGGGAAAGGCGGCTGAACTTGACGGGTTTCATTTAAATCACATTCTTATTCAAATAACCGGATTCTGTATTTGAGCCGAAAGCGAGAGCAATGTCAAGGGCTGTCAACAAGGTTCCAGATTGCTGAAATGGACTTGGCCTGTCCGTCTGTCTGTCTGTGTGTAGGTTCGCATGCTGCCGGGAAAAATTATTTCATCAAACACTCTCTCTCTCTCTCTCTCTCTCTCTCTCTCTCTCTCTCAAGGATGACCTCTGTCTGTCTGTCTGTGTGTACGGTTCGCGGTCTGCCGGTGAAAATTATTTCATGAAACACACACACTCTCTCTCTCTCTCTCTCTCTCTCTCTCTCTCAAGGAGGAACTGCTTTTCTAATCGAACTGCAAAATTATCTCTCTCTCTCTCTCTCTCTCTCTCTCTCTCTCTCAAGGATGAACTGTTTTTCTAATCGAACTGCAAAATTATCTCTCTCTCTCTCTCTCTCTCTCTCTCTCTCTCTCTCAAGGATGAACTGTTTTTCTAATCGAACTGCAAAATTATCTCTCTCTCACTCTCTCTCTCTCTCTCTCTCTCTCTCTCGGATGACCTACTTTTCTATAAGAATTGCGATAATATTATTCGCCAAAGTCAAAAACTTGGAACGCACCGTTCATACAACAAAATATATTATTTTAAACCATTAGATTGTGTTCTCATGTTGAATATGTAATTTCGTATTACTATTTACTATCTCTCTCTCTCTCTCTCTCTCTCTCTCTCTCTCTCTCTCTCTCTCTCTCTCGGAATATAAAATCTCCATCTAGTTCCTTCCAAAAATTAGAACTCAACGTTTGAAAAAAAAAATATATTATTTGAAGCCATTAGATTATGCTCTCGTGTTGAATGCATAACATGACATCAATACTAATTCTCTCTCTCTCTCTCTCTCTCTCTCTCTCTCTCTTTCTCTCTCAATAATTCTCCAGTCGAAACATTATATATATACTATATATATATTATATATATATATGATATATATCATATTTATATATATATATATATATATATATATGCATATATATATATATGCATATATATATATATATATATATACATATATATATATATATATATATATGAAACCATTAAATGGCCTAAGATCATATTTACCGTAAAAAAATTCATCCAGCTTTACCATTTTGTGTATGACAATGAATAAAACAATTCCGGTGATCTCACTTAATTCTTTCATTGCTGTATCGCCCATGATGGCTATCTATTCTAATTACCTCTGGTCATAATAATTTGACCATCGGAATCCTTTCCAAGACTCATATTAACGGGTTTCTGTTCTACAATTTAACGTTTGATAATTCTAGGTGAAAATTCTCAACTTAGACTATTATTATTACAAGCCAAGCTACAACCCTAGTTGGAAAATATGAATGCTACAAGCCAAAGGGCTCCAACAGGGAAGGCAGCCAGTCCGGAAATGAAAAAGAGAAATAACGATTAAAATGTATAAAATATTTTAGGATAAACAACAACGTTGGAATAGATCAGTCATACAGTGAGAAACGAAACTTATGTCAACATGTTAAATAGAAAAACATTTGCAACACGTCTGAACTTCTGTAGTTCCACCGATTCAAACTGACAAATTAGGACGATTAGTCTACAATCTAGTCGTAGCTGCAATGTTATTTCTTTAATACTGTGTAGTATTGAATCTTATGATGGAAAGGCAATACTGTTAGAACTAACTGCAATATTAATACAACGTAAAGTATGGTACAGTCTGGGAAGATCTGAATGCAAATGATAGTCAGAATTTTTGAAAATCTTCTGCAACATACACACAAAAAAAAAAAACTAACTGAACGATGGTTCAGGAGATTAATATCCAGATCAGAAATAAGGAATGTAATTAACTACACGTTTTTGTTCAACAAATTCAAATGAGAGTCAGCTGTTGAAGACCAGACAGGAGAGCAATATTCAAAATATGTTAGAGAGAAATGATCAAAACATTTCCTCAGGATAAATTGATCAACAAAAATAAAAAAAAAAATTCCATAGGTCATTTTTTGTGCAATTGAAAGAAAAAAAGGGCTGGGTATATTTCTTAAAAGTAAATTTCCGATCATGAATCACACCTAGAATTTCAAATGAGTTGTATATAGCTAAAGAGACATTGTCAATCCAAAGATCTGTATTTTGCGGATCCACTAGTCTCAACCTAGTTTGAGTTTTGTTAGAGTTCATCTTTAAACCAAATAATTTGCACCATACGTTAATTTTAGTTAGATATCTGTTAAGGGATCTAGCATCCAGAGAATAGCAATATCTGGGAAGGCAACTAGCTCATCTTCCAGGGCAAACCGCATATCAAGTGTATATAGTAAGAAAAGTAATGGGCTGTGAATATTACCTGGAGGAACACCAGATATTACTTTCCTACAGTCTCTATGGTGGACATGAACAAATCATCTTTGTAATCTATTACTTACAAATTCAATAATGATATTAGGAAAAGACTCGCCTACTTACATCCGTTTGAATATGAAAACAAGGGCTTCATGCTTAATACGGTCAAAGGCACACTGTTAAAAATTTGCCGTAAAATACGGTTAAAATCCTGGAATAAATGTTGCCAAACATTTGCCGTTTTTAAAAACGGATATATTGATGTAAAGAAGTGATATTACGGTCACCAACCCGTAAAAGATAATAACAAAGTAAGGTAAAATTACAGTCGTCTGTATTTTAATGAAATACGGCTGACAACAGTATATTTTTACGGAGAATTTCCGATTAAAACTACGGTGTTTTTTTTTTTTTTTTTTTAACAGTGCAGCAGTAAAATCAAGGCCAATCATACGATTTATGTACAGAATTCGTAACTGTAAGAAAGGGATCATATATTCCAAGGACTTTGCAAAAGTCAAACGGCAAACTAGGAAACAGACATTTACCTTCAGAAACCTATTTAGACGTTTTACAAAAAGACGTTGTAAATCTTGAATTATATCGGAGTTCTGGAAACTGTATAGTAATCAGCAGGAGATACCCCAAAACAAATTTACTGGAGTAACATTACCAATTCCAACAAGTACAAAAAGAACCACGTCTTGCTCACTCCCTAAAACTAGACAACTTAGGAACCAAGATATTTCCTCTGAAAAAGGTAGAACAAATCTTGTAATCTTGTAAAACCCATACTGTTAATAATTTTTGTCTTCAAAAACATTTTTGTAAATTTATTTGTAAATTTATAAATTTCTTCGCACCTATTTAGATTTTATATCTGAATTTATATTGTGCTAACCTTTAGATTGGCGTGTATTTCCATTGTTCAATGTAGACTTGAAGAATAAATGACAAGGAACAACATTAAAGAAATTCTAGTTTTCCCCCTCTGGGAGGTCCAGTGTTGTCTTGAGAAGATAGAAGTCACATATGTGTGTGTGTATATATATATATATATATATATATATATATATATATATATATATATATATATATATATATATAAATATATATGTATATATATATATATATATATGTATGTATATATATATGCGTGTATATATATACATATATATATATATGTATATATATATATATATATATATATATGTATATATATATATATATATATATGTATGTATACATATGCGTGTATATATATACATATATATATATATATATATATATGTAATAATTAGAATAGTTAATATTACATGTTTAAAACACATGACGTAATATGTCATGTTAGATGCAGGAGCTAGCCGTGGGACTTGCTGTAGTCATTCAAATCATAAACAGGACATACAATGCAAACCTCGGCAATGTGACATTCTTCTTAAACGTCAACACATTGTCTCAGCGTGTGAAAGTTTGTGACGTCACCGGATGCAGGTGTCTTCCGAGTTTGTGACGAGTCTAATATAAACTAAGCATACGATATCTGTGATATCGATAAGTTAGTCAGTTCATATCTATACTTCACCAGAATTGGTCATCTGACCAACCCAGCTTCCTCCAGTGATGGAGATGTTTAACTCTGTTGTTTTTATAGAATAAATACTTTAAAGCTAATAAGATGTATTCTGTTATCCATTTACATACATCTGAAACAACACATACTCAATGTGTGCTTATAACAGTAGCACGCCAATAAATGGTGGCAGCGGTTAAACTCTAAGAATTAGAGAAAAATCTTCAAGACTTCAAAATAAAAGCTGTAAAACCAGAGGAAGATCTTCAAGTCTTCAAAATAAAAGCTGTAAAACCAGAGAAAGATCCTCAAGACTTCAAAATAAAAGCTGTAAAACCTGAGAAAGATCTTCAAGAACTCAACATTATCTACATGAATCTACAATTTTGACTAAATATTATAGTCCAACGGAACAGTTAACATTAACAAATGTTATGAATACCAATTGAATCTTCAATCAACATCCTAGGAAACCCAAGGACTGGTGTTCAACAATTGCAAAACATACCCAGGAAGCACTACATTCAACAAGAAACTCGAACGATACATCGCTAACAAAACATCAAGAGAGAGAGAGAGAGAGAGAGAGGACGTGACGACATCACGCAGATCCATATATAAGCTAAGTACAGATTTTTTTAATTCATTCCAGTTTGGGCAGTGAAGTGTAGTTATCACGAGTCGTTAGTCGATTATAACTGGGGTGAGTGAATTGCTAATCTTTGTTAAAGGAAACTCCAAATTCTCATTTAGAATTTCTATTTCTTTGTGCTAATTCCTTTTTCTTTCAGAAATTCTCGGGGAATGTTATGGGATTAGTGACATTGTTTGGGGAATTTTGTTATACATATGCGTTTACGCAGTGGGCGTCTGTACTCATATAGATATTTTGATAGAATTGCAAGGGGTCGAAGAGATAGGAAAAAAAATACAGCAGTCATGACTCCTCCTGTCAGCCCTTCCCCTGGACCTAGTGGTGTAGGCCAGACTAATCCTCCTCCAATTGTGACGCTTGTAAATGCCAGGTCAGCAATCCTTCCTTTTCAGGGTCGAGTCAACGGGTTCTTGCCACAAAATGTGGAGTCATGGATTTCATCCGTCGATGCCCATTTAAATGCCAAACAAATCGTAGACCCTTTTGTACAACTACAAGAAGCAAAAAGTTTTATAGATTTTTCTAAGGGGGATGCGAGTGCGTATTTAAGAGGTGTTTCATTTCAAGAAGCAGTTACTTGGGATGATTTCAAAGTTAGGTTACGTGCGGTCTATGGGGGTGAGGAAGCCTTGGATGTAGTATTAACGTTACGAAATACACTTAATCAAGCCACTATGAATCGGCTTAATGTTATTGAGAGAGCAGCTCTCATAGCTGATAGGCTTAACGAATATCAGGACATTTTAGGTCATTCCACTTGGGTTACTAACGATAACATCTCCGTGAAAGATTTTTTGCGATTAATGTATTTGACTTGCATGACACTTATGTTGCCTGAAGCTTTAGTGCGGTGTTTTGATAAGAAGTTAACGCCTGCAAGTACGGAATTGGATGTCTATAAACAGATAAAGAAACACATGTCCAAGTGTCCAGATCTCGATCCTGTGTTAACTCAAGTTTTTGCAAAGAATGAAACAAAACCACAAACAGTGAACGTAGTTAGCAGTCCAGTAGCGGGAATGACGTGTTATAACTGCAAACGTCAAGGTCACATAAGCGCAGACTGCAGAATGAAATTTTGCTCAATTCACAACACTGCAACGCATTCATATAGTCAATGTTACTCGCGTAAGACACAACAATATCCCAGAAATACACAGTCAATTCCACAGTCAGTTCCATATGGAAATAAAAAGAAAAATCCTCATTTTAACAATAAGAAGAAACAACCAAATGTCAATGCAGTTCAGAGTCCAAAACAAACAAACACTTCTTCAAATATCGCTGAGCCTGGGCCGTCAAACCAGACCTCGCAAGGTCAGACTAATTTTCAGAATGTGCAGAGCAAAGCAAATACCACATAGTTAACTCTAGAGGGGAAGAGAGTGATGTTGGGTCAAGGTCATTCATGTCAACATCAATAGTATTGAATAATCAATTTAATGTTTTATCAGATAATTGTGAGACAATAGATTTTCCTACGAAACACACGGCCGAATTAAGTAAAACAGTGCATGCTCCCGTAGATTTGCAACGAATTCATACAATAATAAGCCAAAATGAGTTACGGCCAACCTTATATGCTGTAAATTTAGAACACAAATCCTTTACGTTATTTTTTGACTCTGGTAGTCCACGTAATATTATGGATTTGAAGACACATCATTTGTTGTTTTCGAACTTTCCGATTGAAAAATCAGGAATTAGACTTTCAGGTATAGGAAATAATGAATTAAATGTCATAGGCATAACTCATGTTCAGTTCAGAATCGGTAATCGCACGTTTGCCGATACATTTGTTGTTGTAAAAAACATTAATATGTATCCAGCTGTAATTATAGGATACCCATCTATGGGAAATCAAAACATTATCTTAGCTCCTGCCAAGCACGGCGTGTATATCAAAGGGAAATTCTATAAGTCTTCTAATACCTTAAAATCAGTTTTGGATAAAAAGGAGACGACAAATGTAACCGTAACGTACGTTGAAGAACCAATAACTTGTCTCACTAATAAAGAAATAATATACGCGACCCAGCAGAATTCTCATTCACCCGTAATATCATCTTGCACGCAATCTATCGAACCAAACATACCTTCGAATTTAATAGTGCAAATAAAGAAAACACTACCGGGATCTGAAATATTAATCCTTTCCGATACTTTGAAAACTAACGGATTGTCTGTCACACAAGTTATTTATACAGTAGGCTCACATCAGCAATGTAATATCGAAGTCTGTAATCATTTAAATAACACTTTGGTAATTCACAAAAATCAACATATCTTGGATGTAGAAGTTTATAAACATCGTATTCTTACCGTTGCTGAAATCAATCACTCTCAATCAGTTGCGGATGAATCCCTTTTGCGATCTATTAAAAATAAAATCAGTAAGGACATTCAAGACGAAGAAATTCAGCAGAAAATTTTTGAACTTTTAACTAAATATCAAGATGTCTTTTCCACTACGGATGGATCCTTAGGAAAAACAGATGTGATTGAGCATCAAATAAGGTTAAAGGACAAGCAGAAAATTATATATGTACCCTCGTACAGACTCCCTATGAAATTCCAGAATGAAATAAATGATGAAGTAGGTAAAATGTTAGAGGAAGGAGTCATTAGAAAATCAAACAGCCCTTATAATTTTCCTTTAATAGTTGTACCGAAAAAAGATCGAACATGGCGTATCTGCGTCGACTTTCGTCGTCTAAACGAGGAAACGATCCCTGAACGATTCCTAGTGCCATGTACTAACGATATTTTGTCTTTGTTAGGTCAGAATAAATATTTTACCAGTTTGGACTTACTTAAAGGCTTTCACCAGATATCATTAGAAGAAGATAGTATCCCATACACAGCCTTCAGCACAGCCAGGGGACATTATGAATTTTTACGGATGCCTTTTGGTTTACGTTGTGCTCCTATAACATTTACAAGAATGATTGACATAGTGTTTGGAGACTTGTTAGGGGATATATTGCATGCCTATATGGATGATCTTGTAATCTTTTCCAACACCTTAGAAGAACATCTACGTAAGTTAGAACTAGTACTACAGAGATTAAGACAACTTAACTTAAGGGTAAAGATTAGTAAGTGTGAATTTTTCAAAACAGAATTAATATATTTGGGTTTCATGGTGTCAAGCCAAGGTCTTAAAGTAGTCCATGATAAGGTGTCGGCTATACGTAATATTCCCATACCTACTAATGTCAAGGGAATACAGCAATTTCTGGGTTGTAGTGGATATTACAGGCGTTTTATACGCAACTATTCAATAATAGCCGCTCCTTTAACTGATCTTACGAAGAAGGGCGTAGATTTCATATGGTCTGAGCAACATCAACAGGCGTATAATACTTTGAAAGATGAACTGTGTAGTTCTCCTATCTTAAAATTTCCTGACTTCGGTAAGGAATTCTTCATTGCAACAGATGCCTCAGACTTAGGAGTAGGAGGGGTATTGCTTCAGCAATATGATAAACAATTTTTCCCGATAGCTTTCTATTCTCGAAAATATAGAACTTCCGAAAGTAAGTATGCAGTAATAGACAAGGAAGGGCTAGCTATTGTTAATTTGCTAGTGCATTTTAAGTTCATAATTTACGGTTATCCCGTGAAGGTTCTTACTGACCATAAACCACTAACAGAGTTCTTTAAAGGCTTCAATCACAGCCCTAAACGAACTCGGTGGCATTTGATCATTCAAGATTTTGGCGCAAGAATCGGGTATTTACCTGGGAAAGCAAATATCATTGCGGATGCATTATCACGCAACCCCGTGTCATCTTGTACGGAGCCTTTAGCTGAATTAATAGATATATCAACATCCATGCCTATTGTAAAAATAATATCGGAACAAGAAGATTTAGGCTGGAGCGCTGAATTGTTACAGACTGAGCAAAGAAAAGATCAGAAAATAGAAACAATTATAAATGCTTTGAAAGGCAATCATAAAGAAAAGGAATATATAAAGTATAAGCAGCAGAATTATATATTCAAAGATAATATTCTGTGTAGGACTGTGACAAGGAAAACCCGCAATACACCACATGTAACTAACGACCAGGTAGTAGTACCAATCTCACTTATTTCCACTGTCCTGAATTGGTTGCATTCAAATCCATTACATGGACACCCGGGGTTCTCATTAATGTCACAGAAAGCCAAATCATTGTTTTATTGGCATACAATGCTTACAGATATAAAAAGACACATAGCTAATTGTCGCACATGTCAGGAAAACAAAGGGCATACGAAAACACCTGTCAGCCTAGGAGCTTATCCTGTGCCCAATCAACCCTTTGAAAGAATACATTTAGATTTGTTAACAGGATTTTACGAGTCAGACAGAGGAAATAAGCACCTCTTAGTAATTATAGATGCTTTAACTCGATATACAGAACTAATAGCGCTTAAAACTAAAACTGCGATTGAATGCGCTAGGAAGTTTTACGAGTGTTACATTTATAAACATGGAATTCCACACATGATAATCTCAGACTCGGGTGGTGAATTTAATAATCACTTTCTTACCTCATTGTGTGAATTCCTCAACATAAAGAAAATAAATACCATGATATATCACCCAGAGTCGAATGGGCTAGTGGAAAGAGCAAATAGGAAGATATTGAATATATTGAGGGTAACACTAGGGGGATCAGACCCCAACTGGGATATTGCAATACCGGCGGCACTGAGTACTCTGAATCATTCATATCATATATCAATTAAAATGTCACCGCATGAAGCATTGTATGGTACCCCAGTTAGAACACCTTTCCATGTATTAACGCCTACAACTAATCTATCAAATCCTTTAAAAGAATGTATAAATGCAAGTATAAGTCGATATGATATCCTTCGAAAGAATTTAGAAGAATCACAAATCATAATGAAAAGGAATCATGATAAAATAGCGAAACCAACTAAAACATATACCGTGGGTGATAACATATATATTCAAATCAATGTACGAAAAGGGCTCAATTATAAACTAACACCTAAGTTTGAAGGCCCATTTAACATTTTGGAAACATTAACGGCCAATAGGTTTAGAGTTCAAAACGTTTCCCAACCCACGGATGAGAGAATAGTACCATTGGCTCACATAAGAAATTAAAAAGAAAAGAGAGGAAAAGAAGTGAGGGAAAATTTTTTTTTATTTTTATGTGATTAAAAGTTTTCTTTTTAATACAGGAGTAATTACATATATTTTTTCTCGTTACAGGTTTCCAAGATGAATTTTTTGTTGTTGGGAGTGATATTGTTCGCTCAGACATTTTTCTCGTGTGGGATGAGCTCTAAAACTAAAAATATATATTTTAAATATGGCAATATAGTTGAAAGACAAGAAGACATTTTTATTACATCAACCAACGTAATTGTAGAAGTGAATATGCAAGCAATTTTTCTTCAAGAGAATGATGTCATTAGCTTAAGAACCGCCATTTCAAGGTTTTCTGCATCATTGGATGAGTTGCATAGAAGACATTTTCATTTGACTACAGAGAGTTTGCTTGGATCAACATTAAAAGTTGCAGAGATGCTATCTGATGACTTGAAAAATAAGACTGGCGAGACAGGATCTTTGGCTTATGACCTTTTGATGTGGACTGTAGGACACGAACATAAAGAAAGACGGAATCCGTTTATTTATGCTGCATTAAGCATTTTTGGGTCTGTTGCAAGTTTAGGTTTAGGAATTTCTAATCGTCTTAAAATTAGTAATCAAAATAAGAAAATTGAGTTCTTGACTCATAAAGATGAATTGATTATGTCAGAACTAAGGAATCAGTTAGCTTCAATCAATAAAATTATGGATTTAGTAAATGAACATTCAAATAATATCGTTCAAATTATGGAAGTACAGGATTTGTTGGCAACATTAACGTATTATGATTCAAAAATAGATCACATACATAACAGAATTGCACATTTCATTGAGAAATCCAAGGATTATGTAGAAGCTATCACGTTAGCAACTAAAGGTGTATTGTCGCCCCCATTTGTTGCCTATAAGTTACTCAAAGTTAATTCTGGAGAACGGAAGGGATAAACTAGGCTATGTTCCTTTGTTAGACGAACATAGGTTAGAATTTTATTACAGCCTAATTACAGTAAACGTAGATAATAACAAGATTATGATTACAATTCCCTTTGATTCTTCTGATGCCTGGCAATCTTACAGGATATCACCATTTCCGACTTTCATGACGAATCACTCAAATCCAGTAATATCCAGTTTGACAGGACACGTATTGATTTCCCCAGACAAGGAAACATATACGGTCATTAAAGACTTGAATCAATTAACTCACTGTTCAGACGCAATGGATAGAAAAATATGTACAACTGACTCATTTGAATTCCATAAAAACTTAATGGATTCATGCGAGTTAGGTATAGTGCTAGACGGTGCTCTCTCCCATACAAGTGAAAATTGTCTGGATAAGCTTTATCCCTTTGACAATAATGAGTTCAATTGCAGACTGAACAATGGCTCGTGGATACGATACGACAAGGACGGCTTCAATGTATCATGCCCTGACGGATCCACGTCCTTCAGCCACATCTTCGTCGCAGCAGATGGTTGTATCGGGACTTCCCCGAATTCCATGGTGACTGGTCTACGGACAATCATCAGAGAACGAGCCTACTTCGCGAACTTCACGTGGACCTCTACAATGCCAGCACTTCCTCTCCCGTACAACGGACATGTGGCAAAGCGGTTGATGAAACTTACCGAAAGGGACCACCTGTCACCGACTTATAAGGAAATCCTTCACCACATACTACTAGCAGGATTGGGTATCACGGTGGTGATATTTATCGCCGTGAATATCCTTGTTTGGCGTAGGTTACGGCACAGCATCCAGCTACAAAGGAACGATTCGCCTAGTCCCGACAATACTCCCTACTTGATTCAATTCAAAGCCGTTTGAGTGGCCACCTC
>NC_090725.1:51231696-51249196 GCF_036898095.1 Palaemon carinicauda | reverse complement strand
GCTTGTATTTTTTCATTTACTGCGTCTCCGACTACTATTGCTATTAATAATACTAACAACAGTAGTGATACATATTATTTGAGTTGCCGTGAACCATTCCTGGAAAGATATGATGCACTGATTTACCTTTTATATATTACAAAGGTCTGAGTTACATCTATAATCCCTGTATTCCTCCTTATCAGTTAAAAATTATGATTTAATACATAGCAAGAAAACTATTTTTTTTTACTATACTGTTACTACTTGTACTACTACTATCAATATAATAATAATAATTAACAGCAGTAACAATGGTATCTCACATTCCCTCTGTCATCAAAATATTTGTTTTTTATTACTTTTTTTTTTTTTTTTTTTTTTTTTACAGTTTTCCATTTACACTACTTATTCCTATGACCACAGTTACCTTCAGAGGTTTTTTTTATATATGCTGTACAATCAATTTTCCTGAAGATTATTTACCTAAGGCTTTTTAGACATCATATTCGTTTGCTCAATTTCAAAATATGTATCCTCTTTCTTGATGATTTATAGTATTTCAATATTGATAATCCCCCATGAATTAACTGGAAATAAAGAATTATTATAATACTATTATTATCTTATTTTCACGTTTCTTTTATATACATTTACAACATTATTCACTTTTTCATTGGATGCTTTCTCCTATGGTAGACTCTTTTATTAACTTTCCATCACCATTGTCTCATTATTTTTTCTTATAGATCTTGTCACTTTATATGGTCCATAAGTCTTTCTTTCTTATTTTCAATAATTCTTTTAATGCATTCCCACAAAACTTCACGCACTTTTTTCATGTTTCATTCATTTATTCTTCTTTGTTGCCTTTTAACAAATTTCAATTATCTAGTTTGTATATTAGCTATAATTTTTTAACTTTATTTATCTCTATTCTTTATCCTTCTTTTAACTCTCCCTAACTCATCTGACACTTCCATATTTCACCTCTATCTACAATTCTCCTTTTATTTCGCTTATCAGCTTTTTATATCCAACTTTCTTTGCGTATGTTTCTTTAACGTTTACAGTTTCCCAGTTCCTGTTTATTCGTTATCCTCTCTCATTCATTTTCTTTCCCTCGGTTCTATATTATTACAGTTGTTTCAATCGATCTATGTGATATGAACAATACTATAAGTTGATGCTCAATAGTTTCCTTTTCCCCCTCTTCTGTAATTAATCTTCATTTACTGCTTTTTCCCATTAATTTTTCAGTATTTCTCTCCTCATTCTTTTATTCGTTCTTTCCGTTCTTAACAGGGTTATTATTATTATTATTATTATTATTATTATTATTATTATTATTATTATTATTATTTTTATTAAGCTACAACCCTAGTTGGAAAAGCAGAATGCTATAAGCCCAGGGGCTCCAACAGGGAAAATGGCCCAGTGAGGAAAGGAGACAAGGAAAAAATCAATTACTTTAGGATAAATAACAACATTAAAATAAATATTTCCTATGTAAACTATAAAAAACTTTAACAAAACAAGAGGAAGAGAAATAAAATAGAATAGTGGGCCCAAGTGTACCCTCAAGCAAGAGAACTCTAACCCAAGTCAGTGGAAGACTATGGTACAGAGGTTATGGCACTACCCAAGACTAGGGAACAATGGTTTGATTTTGGAGCGTCCTTCTCCTAGAAGAGCTGTTTACCATAGCTAAAGAGTCTCTTCTACCCTTACTAAGAGGAAAGTGGCCACTGAAAAATTACAGTGCAGTAGTTGACCCCTTAAGAGAAGAATTATTTGGTAATCTCAGTGTTTTGAGGTGTATGAGGACAAAGGAGAATATGTAAAAAGACCAGACTATTCGGTGTATGCGTGGGTAAAGGGAAATGAACCGCAACCACAGAGAAAGATCCAATGTAGTACTGCCTGGCCAATCAAAGGACCCCATAACTCTCTAGCGGTAATATCTCAACGGTTGGCAGATGCCCTGGTCACCTACTACCTATACTCTTTCTATTCTATTTCAATTTCTATTCTAACTTTTTAACTAAATGTTTACTTTAAATGACACCTCTTCCTTCAAATAATACCTCTCTTAGTATGTTATATTCACTGCCTGATGATTTTCAGTATTTCAAGACAATAATTCATTCATGATATAAGTCACATCAACTTTCAATTCAGTTTTGACTTCATTCAAGCAATTGCCTCATTACCAATTGGTTGCATTTTCATTTCCAAATATACTTCACTCACAGAACTGTATTGAATATAACAATTGGTTTTGTTTCTCTTTACAGCATTTACTTCGTTCAAAATGGTATCTCCTATATTGATTCACTTTATATTTTACTTATGATTACAGTCACTTCACTTATAGTTTAAAACTTATTCTGATAGAAAGGATCTTACGATAAATAATTCAAATTTCAAATTTTGTTTACTTGGAATGTACCCCTAAGTCGTTTCAATCTTGTCATGCCGACTTCACTTAAATCTTAGACCTTTAAAATGTAACTAATTTCAATTCACTTTCAAGATGAAAGGTACGTCACTATTTCCCCCTAAAATTTACCTCATTCAAAACCCTGGCGTAAGAAGTATGAAGGTTTTGCTTCGCTTTAGGCATACATTTCAATCGAATTGCCGCTAAAATTCCCAATTAAATATTTACTACCTTGATGATATTAGTTAATTCAAAATTTAGTTCGTTCGAAATACCTTCGTGAAGATAGTATACCTTCAACATTAGAATCAGCTACGACACAATTAAAAAAAAATTGCTTCACATGCCGTTAATCAAAACCGTAACCTTCGATTAAGTTCAATATTGGCTATATAAAAATTTTCTTAAGCTATCAAATACACTTCACACTGAGGCATTGTTATCTTCAAATCAAACCTCAACATTTATTTCTGGCTCCCATATGTACTTCAAGCCCTACCTTACCAGGCAAAAAGTAACTCACTAGACAATTATGCTAATGTGGAGGCCGATGCGGTAACGTCTCTGACTGGTGAACGCCAGAATGGGGTTCTAGTCCCGCTCAAACTTGTTAGTTCCTTTGATCGTTGCAACCTCACCATCCTTGTGAGCTAAGGATGGGGTGTTTGGAGAAGCCTATAGTTCTATCTGGTGAGTCATCAACAGCCATTGCTTGGCCCTCCTTGCTCCTACCTAGGGTGGAGAGAGGGCTTGGGTGCTGATCACATTGTGTGTATATATATATATATATATATATATATATATACATACATATATACATATATATATGATACATAATATATATATATATATATATATATATATATATATATATGTGTGTGTGTGTATATATATATATACAAATATATATATATATATATATATATATATATATATATATATATATATATATATATATATATATATACATGGTCAGTCTCTAGCCCCTAAGGCATTGTCCTGCTTGATAGGGCAATGTCCCTGTCCCTTGCCTCTGCCATTCATGAGCGGCCTTTAAACCTTTCAACAACGTGACGATTTCTGAGGCACAGCAAGGCACCAGGAATTTAAAAAAACAAGAAAGTGACATCCACGCTGCGGTTTAGAGTAAATCATATGTAAAACGGAATAACTATTTCGGATTTCTCGATGGTTTCTGCTATGACAAGAGCTCATTTGCGGCATCAAAAATTTATATATGCAAATTTTCCTGTAATTCGGTTTCTCGTTGGTTACTTGCTGGTATTTGTTGGCATTCTCGCGCTATTCATGACCAATGTTTGACAATGTTTTAGTATCCTTCTTTGTATATAATATTTATTTCTATTTTCATCTCCTTTTAGTGCTTTATTAAACATTTGTTATTTTTATAAAGTTTAAAGTTCAAATATCAAGGTATTTTTAACTGATTCCTAAACTACTTAATAATACTTTAAACGTAGATGCTTCCTTACAGTACTTAAGAGGAACATCTTATTAAATGATTATACTAAATATGAATATTCTACAATATGCAAAGCCTATAATTCTTGAGCATGTAGAATTTAGTTATTCAAAATTATGAACAGCAAGTCCTCTCAAATTAATAATATTCTGATTATGAGAGACAATCCTTGACATTGGAGTTTGATATTTACCCAAATTATAAAGCAGAACAATGCTTATAACTAATAAAGAAAAAATAACCACTATCTAATTCAAGTTTAAACCCAGCACATCAAATGTTACAAACAGAAATCGAAGCCATAAGTTACGATCTAGATGTGACATGAAAAGTAGAGAGATACTGATTGGATAACGTAGAGGCCAAGGTGGAGATTTTGAAAGCTGAGGGTCCAGGTGAAAGAAAATCTTTTTAGATTATAAAAGCGGACAAATGATCACATCTACGGAGACTGAAATGTAATTATCCCCTACAAGTAACTTCTTTTATTGGTGATTGCATTGGCCTATTGGAAACTTCCCCGCCTGGCGATCTGCTGGTCTGGGATTAGAAGACCGCTATAAGTCGATAGTTTCTTGTAGTGCCTGCAACCTCATCATCCTTGTGAGCTAAGAATGAGGAGTTTGAGGGAGGCTATAGGTCTACCTGCTCTGTCATCAACAGCCATTGCCTGGTCCTCTCATCTCCTAGCTTGGGTGGAGAGGGTGTTTGGATGCTGATCAAATTATATAAAGTCAGTCTTCAGGTCATTATCCTGCTATAGCATTCTCAGTGTCCCTTGCATTTGCCATTCATGAGCTCCCTTTAAACCATAAAATTTTAAACTAATCAAATATTGCATACTTCTGAATATCAGCTGTAGATTTGCAGTCACTTCATCCTCCTAGAACCTAACAATAATGGGTATGCCTTGTTGAAAGATCTGCTGGAATTGTGACATTACTGGGAGGTGAAAGTCTTGCAAGACATCTTGATCTTTATGTTGCTTCTTTCATGTATTTAATGACAAGGGATATAAGGGCTTAGATGACTACCTACCCTACTCCCTACCACACTATTACACCCTCACACCGAAAACAGACTCACAATAACATACAATGTGAGCACCCACCAAGCAGGAAGACTCCATAGCATCATAAGAACTAATAAAAGTAGTAGACGGAATGCTTAGAATTCATTAATTCTTGATGCCCTGCTTCAAAGTTTCAAAATCTTACCCCTTCACATTCCATGAGAAATCAAGCACATATACATACATACATACACACACACACGCACACACACACTCATACATATATATATATATATATATATATATATATATATATATATATATATATATATATATATATATAGATATATATATATGTATATATATATATATATATATATATATATATATATATATATGTATATATATATATATATATATATATATATATATATATATATATATATATACTGTATATACATATATGTATATATATATATATATACTGTATATACATATATGTATATATATATATACACATATATATATATATATATATATATATATATATATATATATATATATATATATAAGCCATATATTATACACCTTCTAATATCTGCATTCTCTCTACCTGGGGATCAAAGACCCAAGGGGGAATCAAGTCAAAGATAATACCTTCTGGTCGGCTATCGAATCGAACCCGGGCCCAAGAAACTGAAGTTCCATTGACTTAGCAACTCAACCACAAAGAGAGATAAAATTTGATGAAAATTCTCATATATATATGTATATATATATATATATATATATATATATATATATATATATATATATATATATACATACCTTTCACAAGACAATAGGAAATATTATACATAAAGTAAAATCATCAATCTATTATTTGATTAGAAACTAACATCTAAATATGTAAAATAAAAATGGTAGGGAAAGAAGAGACAATCCGTTACTATTTGCGTCTTTAAGTAAAATATCAAAGTAGAGACGTTCCAGTGTCAAGAAACCCCTTATGCAAACTTAAACCTTTTAGCTTGCACATTAACAAGAAGTTAAACTAAATTTTATTACCCTTCCCGTTCAGAAATGTGAACAATGTTTTGAAAAGGAAACTCACAGTTCATGTAAAACTTGACTTTCGTAGGTGTGGTCTTGTTAGGCGTGGACGGGTTTAAGGTTAGGTTAAGTTATGTTAGGTTGGGTTAGGTGAAGTTGGGTTAGGTTAGGTTAGGCTATCTTATGTTAAGTTAGGTTAGGTTCGGCGAGACTCAGCTCAGATCACAGAACTAGCAATGCTGAACTTATATATCATTTCCACATAAATTTCAACTCTCCCCAAATCAAGAGCCTTTCTCATGATCTCTAAGAACATAACACCAGGAAGTATTTACATGCTCCTAAGGCTTCCTGTTAGTCTTAAAGGTATCCATTGTTTTAACAATAACACGAAATTTTCGAGCCAGTACACTAGATTGCTTTGCGCATCAGACAAATAAAGTGCGAAATATGAGTCAAGAAATTGAACCTTAATGGTATGAGTTTTAAAAAATCAATAAAAAGATGTTCGGGACTTCTCATATAACTGTACTAGGAATGCAAGGATTAGGATATGCAAACAGTCAACAGCCCACAAAGGCAGACAGACAGGCGATTCAAAAGTGATAGATGGTTTCAGAATATAAATAAAATATGGAACGAAAAATAATGCAAATATAAAAGATAAAAATAGGACAAGATATGGGTAATATATCAGACAAAGCAACACTACAATACCTTTACCTAGATTTAACTACATTAGAGATAAATTGGTCATCTCACCTGAAGATGAATGGGTTCACATAGCCAAATCCAAAGGAAAATTCAAAACGTCCTCATCAATACTCACCCTGAAAAGATAAAATGAAAATTATAGTTAATAAACATATTTCTCATAATCTCTGTAAGGGCTTTATTTATCCTCTACCACATGTCTTTAAATTCTCCCCTAAAATCATTTTTTTTCTTTTTTTTCTTTTTTTTTAAGCCTGTGATATGATGTTAAACCATAAAAAGTAATGACCAATGAGTCTTTGCAGACTAGTATTTCAGTTCATTGCTTTCGACATAACTTCGGTTCTTTTCTTTCTTCGTTTTCTGGTCATACCCTCTGTCTCAGTGCCAAGTTTCTTGCTTCAATCTCTATTTAATGTATACAGTTATGTAGTGCAGTTCTTTGATTTTCTTGCGGATGGAAGGAAAATGCTTTCCTTTATTGTGAACATACACAGAATAAACATAAATACCGAATGATTAGGGTAGGTTTTGAATATATATATATATATATATATATATATATATATATATATATATATATATATATATATATATATATATATAT
This sequence comes from Palaemon carinicauda, assembly GCF_036898095.1. Taxonomy (NCBI): domain Eukaryota; kingdom Metazoa; phylum Arthropoda; class Malacostraca; order Decapoda; family Palaemonidae; genus Palaemon; species Palaemon carinicauda. Next base: position 51,241,905 of record NC_090725.1, on the reverse strand, counting down.
ATATATATATATATATATTATAAATAACCCAAAATAATGAAATTTTGTTTAGATAAAAAATAATTGTTAATGACATCAAGGCAATATAAATAAGATGGTGTAATCATCTTAAATGGAGGCCCAAAACTTTTAAAATAATAATAATAATAATAATAATAATAATAATAATAATAATAATAATAATAATAATAATAATAATAATAATAATAATACAATCCCTTTCTCCTTTAGCCTTGCGTACAAATATTCATAGTTCTTTTATCTGGCTTGACTTGACATTTATAACATTGCTCATATGATTGTCCCCTTCTAGCAATCCTTGCTTTCTATTTTCACTATCCCCATTCAACAGCAAACCTTCTGAGACTTAGCCAGTGTACATTATAATCCCATCCCATTTTACAACAGCCAGTCACTATTCTTATAAAATCTCATATTCATATGTTTTTATATCATAATGAAAATAGTTAGTTATCTTTTTATAAGTAAACGAATTCAAGAATAACCGTTTAAACTAAATCGCTCTACCAAAGGCAAACATTGAGGCCTCTAAAATCCTTGTTACTCCTAGTAAACAGTTATCTCGCTAGTTAGTTTTTTTATCATTGACTTTTCATCCTCAACTATTACATAATTCACTTCTGTTTCACTTCTGTTTCACTTCTGGTTTTTCAAAATTACCCACTCCACTGATTTCAGAGATTATATCTCTATTTATATCTTTATTTCCAAGATACATTAATTGTTCCCCTAAAGTTCAATTTCACATCACGCCTAATGTATTCCACCTGCTCTGTGGCCTCCTAATGTAAGGCAATAACCCTTCTCTTCATTAAAAGTGAGTTTTTATTGTAGTTTTCTATTGATATTAATCTGGCAGTTGTAGAGCTTTATTGTATAGGAAGGCCATCCGTTTAATTTGACTTCTTAATATTCATTCTTGTAAATCTAAAAATTGTTTTCCCTATACCCGGCAATTATAGATAAAATAAATCTCTCGTTTTCATCACTGAACTTTACAGTCCTCAATGCCACCATACCATTCCCCTGTTGCCACTTCCTATGTACATGGTTGTAGTGGACGATGTAGTAGAGTCCCTAACTGGGGTTCGAGTCCCACTCAAACTCGTTAGTTCTTTTGGTAACTGCAACCTCACCATCCTTGATCCTTGTGACCCTATTATTGGGTGTTTGGGGGAGCCTATAGGTCTATCTGCTGAGTCATCAGCAGCAATTGCCTTGCCCTCCTTTGTCCTAAATTGGGTGGAGAGGTGGCTTGGGCTCTGATCATATGCATAAATGGTCCGTCCATAGGGCACTGTCCTGCTTGGTAGGGCAATGTTACTCTAAACCTTTAAACAGCTGGACCCACGAATACCTGGCACATCTCACCCCGAAGAAATGGCAACACGTCACACCCTTACTTCACAGTGAGTAATCAGATAGTTAGTGTTATGAGAGGTGGTGGGCGGGGTCTAACCACAGGAACTCACAGTGCAGTAAGGGTGTGACTGGGTACACTTCTTTAGAGTGTGGTGTACTAGGAATTTCTGTGTCCAACTGGACATACACCAAAATTTTCTCCCAGCTACTCCGCTGACACCACTTTAAAACCTTCCAAAATTCCTCATGAGACTTAAAACATCTATACCTTAATTGAAATAACATTCTAAATCTTTCCTATTCTTAGATGTCTTTCTGTCTCTCTTTCGCTAAAACTATCTAGGCATGTCATATATCTGAAGTTGCCTTTCTCTTGTCATTGGATAATTCAACCTCGATTTCTATTCAGTAATAGCACAATACACCCATCTTAATCATAACACCCCAAGTATACTTGGGAGTATTTTTCAAAACATTTATTTTTAATATCAACACAACTCATTTTATATTAATATTTTTTCCATACCATTCATATCAGCCACTTCTTACTTCCCAATTTCTCACTACTTTTGCTTTCATATCACCAAACACGACCATCTTTAACTCTCCTTCAACTGATTTATATATACATATATATATATATATATATATATATATATATATATATATATATATGTATGTATATATATATTTATATGCATATATATACGTATATATATATATATATATATATATATATATATATATATATATATATATATGTGTGTGTGTGTGTGCATATATATGCATATATATCTATATTCATATATATATATATATATATATATATATATATATATATATATATATATATATATATATATATATATTCATATGCATATATATATATGTATATTATTATTATTATTATTACTATCCAAGCTACAACCCTAGTTGGAAAAGCAAGACGCTACAAGCCTAGGGGCTCCAACAGGGAAAAACAGCCCAGTGAGGAAAGGAAATAAGGAAATAAATAAATGAAGAGAACAAATTAACAATAAATCATTCTAAAAGCAGTAACAACGTCAAAACAGACATGTCATATTTAAACTATTAACAACATCAAAAACAAATATGTCATAAATAAACTATAAAAGACTCATGTCCGCCTGGTCAACAAACAAGCATTTGCTCCAACTTTGAACTTTTGAAGTTCTACTGATTCAACCACCCGATTAGGAAGATCATTCCACAAATTGGTAACAGCTGGAATAAAACTTCTAGAGTACTGCGTAGTATTGAGCCTCGTGATGGAGAAGGCCTGGCTATTAGAATCAACTGCCTGCCTAGTATTACGAACAGGATAGAATTGTCCTGGGAGATCTGAATGTAAAGGATGGCCAGAGTTATGAAAAATCTTATGCAACATGCATAATGAACTAATTGAACGACGGTGCCAGAGATTAATATCTAGATCAGGAATAAGAAATTTAATAGACCGTAAGTTTCTGTCCAACAAATTAAGATGAGAATCAGCAGCTGAACACCAGACAGGAGAACAATACTCAAAACAAGGTAGAATGAAAGAATTAAAACACTTCTTCAGAATACATTGATCACCGAAAATCTTGAAAGACTTTCTCAATAAGCCTATATATATATATATATATATATATATATATATATATATATATATATATATATATATATATATATATATATATATATATATATATGCACACACACACTTGCTACCATTACTTTCTCTATGGTAAAACTTAACTCGAACTGTACAAATCAAGTCCACATTAAAACACTTACTTCCAAAAGTGCACACAGTTGCCTTAAACCAAAAACTCTAGTCCTTCCCTCGGCAATGTCAGAAAACCAGTTTTTATCCCTCGATTTCATTTACAGAACAATGTAACCTTTTTTTCCAGAGTTCCCTAACATTACGTGTTTTTCCAATACCATATTCAAGCGAAATAGCAGAATATAACATCCAGCAATTCTCAAAGCCCAGATCTTTCATGATTCTCACAACAGAGTGAGTTGTTTTTGTCTTAATTCCTTGCGTCTTATTATTATTATTATTATTATTATTATTATTATTATTATTATTATTATTATTATTAATTGGTAAGCTACAACCCCAGGGACTCCAATAGGAAAAATAGCCCAGTGAGGAAAGGAAACAATGAAAAAAAACATTTCAAGATTAGAAATATTAAAATAAATATCTCCTATATAAATTATAAAAACTTCAACAAAACAAGAGGAAGTAGGTTGGCCAGGGCACCAGCCACCCATTGAGATACTACCACTAGAGAGTTATGGGGTCCTTTGACTGGCCAGACAATACTTCATTGGATCTTTATCCCTGGTTACGGTTCATTTTCCATTTGCCTACACATACACCGAAGTCTGGCATATTCTTTATAGATTCTCCTCTCTCCTCATACATCTGACAACACTGAGATTACCAAACAACTCTTCTTCTCTCAAGGGGTTAACTACTGCACTGTAATTGTTCAGTGGCTACTTTCCTCTTAGTAAGGGTAGAAGAGACTCTTTAGCTATGGTCAGCAGATCTTCTAGGGGATGGACACTCCAAAATCAAACCATTATTCTGTAGTCTTAGGTAGTGCCATAGCCTCTGTACCATGGTCTTCCACTGTCTTGGGTTAGAGTTCTCTTGCTTGAGGGTACACTCGGGCACGCTGTTCTATCTAATTTCTCTCTTTATTGTTTTGTTAAAGTTTTTATAGTTTATATAGGAAATATTTATTTTAATATTATTGCTATTCTTAAAATATTTTATTTTTCCTTTTCTCCTTTCCTCACTGAGCTATTTTCCCTGTTAGGGCCCCTGGGCTTGTAGCGTCCTGCTTTTCCAACTAGGGTTGTAGCTTTGCAAGTAATAATAATAATAATAATAATAATAATAATAATAATAAAGAGAAATAAGATAGAATAGTGTGCCAGAGTGTACCCTCAATTAATTATTGTGTGTGCACGCGAGCGCGCACGAACTAGTACACAAACCCCATTACAGTAAACCCATGAAATCGTGCTCAAAAACAAATCATAGTGCAAGAAATAAACTAACCCAACACCCTTTGGCTTTCGAAAAGAATAATCCATTACTCCCTCGCTTTGCGTACTCCACCTAACCCCAAACTAACTACACACTTCCCAACCCCCCACCCCCCCCCCCCACCCCCCACCCCACCCTCGCCAAGCCGAACTGCAAAAATAACTAAAAACCAAAATCAATCGGTGATGAAACTTCGCGTGGCAGAAGGTCGCTCACAAAAGACAGACATGTGGCAGAAATACCTCGGCGACATACAATCTGGTCTGACAATAGGAGACAAATGAGAACGTTGTCGCAATCCTTGTGCATGTAGAAGTGCGACTATATTGGAGAATAGTTTATGGATATCGTTTAATGGTAAAAAAAAAAAAAAAATCACAGTACGAATACGTCCCAACGCATTTGCACGTGGACGTAGATGCACGACTGTAGGGAAGAATGGTTTATGGATATCGTTTAATAGTATAGAATATAAAGAAAACTCACAGTGCGAATACGTGCCCACGCATTTGCAGGTGTATGTAGAAGTACGACTATAAGGAAAAATAGTTTATGGATATATAGTATGTATGAATACGTGCCAACGCATTTGCACGTGCATGTAAAAGCATGACTATATTGAAGAATAGTTTATGGATATCGTTTAGTAGTAAAAACATAAAAAAAATCACAGTACGAATACGTGCCAACGTGTATGTAGAAGTACGACTATATTAAAGAATAGTTTATGGATATCGTTTAATAGTATAGAATAAAAAAAATCATAGTACGAATACGTGCCAACGTGTATGTAGAAGTACGACTATATTAAAGAATAGTTTATGGATATCGTTTAATAGTATAGAATAAAAAAAATCATAGTACGAATACGTGCCAACGTGTATGTAGAAGTACGACTATATTAAAGAATAGTTTATGGATATCGTTTAATAGTATAGAATAAAAAAAAATCATAGTACGAATACGTGCTTACGATTTGCACGTGTATGTAGAAGCACGACCATAAGGAAGAATAGTTTATGGATATCGTTTAATAGTATAAAATAAAAATAAAAAATCAACAGTACGAATACGTGCTTACGCATTTGCACGTGCATGTAGAAGTACGACTATAGTAAAGAATAATTTATGGATATCCTTTTAGGTGGGAACCCCAAATATATGGTTACCAGGTGTTCTCATACACTTAGATGTGAGCACATGAGCATGCGCACGTGCACCTGAGATCACACAGAAACACACACACGCACACACACGCAAAAGTCGATTTCAGACCATATATCATTATTACTTTATTGACTTAATATTGCAAAAACTTACAAAAGTATAGATACATCATTTACTATATAAATTGTATGGAATAATCTTGCATAAGACAGATTGGCTTTAGCAAAAATATTATGTCCACAAAAATATATAAACAAGCAAACAAATTCCAACTAATAACATTGAAATACAACTATAGACCTATTTATTATAATCATTTCTTATAGCAATCCAGGATTTCATGTACATAATTACAAAGATCTATTGGGTTTCCTTCATTCAACAAGTTTACAATATCTAAGTAATCAACCCGAAGCAATGGCAGTGTGGCCAGGTTTTCTAAATGAAAAAAGGCCAACTTCTAATCAATACCAGCCTTAAAAGGCCAACCCATTATTAGAAAAAGGCCCCCAAAAAATACAGTATTTAAGGCCCACCTTTTTTCATGATATTACTAAAGGCCAACCAATTTAAACAAGGGCAAATTTGAGCGTTTTTTTTTTTTTTTTTTTTTTTTTTTTTTTGTCCTGAACAAAGTCCAACCTGGCAATCCTGTCCCTTTGTTGTTTCAGATTGTCTGGCCCTTGCTACCAGGCACGGGCTCTTGCGTACTTGCAGCCCGTAGTTGCAATATATCTAATATCTACTTGGAATATATACGGTTGTAAAGCTAAGCATAAGAAGGAAAGTACATATTCCAAGCAGGATTTTGATTTCAAATTAAAACTAATAATTACATGTACACGCATCTCACACCAGAAATCCCTTCCTTCTTCGAGACTCATGTTACCTTCCAAACTCTCAGACTTGACCATGCACTCGTGCACACAAATATAAGAGTACGTGCACAAGTACGCGTACACTCCCGTACACCAGCCCCGAAGAAAATTAGATGTTGAGACTTCAATCCTATTTTTTCCCACACAGAAGTCCTCTCTGGGTCGCGTTCCCCCTATTGTCTTCAGGCGAGCTCTCAAGGGTGACCCACATCTACCTCTACTATGATTCAGTAAGGAGAGAGTGAGAGGGGGGGGGGAGAATGCTATAATGAGCATGATTGTCTCAAATGTTGCTTTAAAATCATTGTTTGGTAAGGATAAGATAGAAATTAAGTTCTTTCCTTACTGGGCTATTATTATTATTACTAGCTAAGCTACTACCCTAGTTGGAAAAGCAGGATGCTATAAGGCCAGAGGGTCCAACAGGGAAAATATTCCAGTGATGAAAAGAAAAAAGAAAAATAGAATATTTCAAGAAGGGTAACAACATTAAAAAAAAATTTCCTATATAAACTATGAAAACTTTAGTAGAACAAGAGGAAGAGAAATAAGATAGAATAGTGTGCTCGAGTGTACCCTCAAGCAAGAAAACTCTAATAATAATAATAATAATAATAATAATAATAATAATAATAATAATAATAATAATAATAATAATAATAATAATAATAATAATAATAATAATAAACAACTAGGGGAAATTAGGATACATTGAAGAACTAAAACACCTTGCAAATTGTTTTTATCAGATCTTGTTGCTTCATATTTGGGTCTTTGTTTTACCTTGAAGGCGTGGTAACAATCTAATAGTTTATGCGGTACTTTTAATATCAGATTTACCGTGTGGAAAATGGAGGTGTTTTCTTGATTTCTGTAAAATCATATATAGATATGGATTGAACAATCCTGCAAAATTTCCGTAATGAACAATTGCACTATACTTCAATTACCTAATAATAAAAAAATAATGTAAGATTAAATCTTTGTTTAATATTTACGCATGTGCTATTTAATAATAATAATAATAATGATAATAATAATAATAATAATAATAATAATAATAATAATAATAAATGCAATAATAATAATAATAATAATAATAATAATAATGATGAGAGCAATCAAGAGATTTTTTACCTCCGCCAAATGTTAATGGATTCGTCCATGGCCTAAGATTTATCTGTGGTGGAAAATCTCGTCAAAATCCGTCAATATGGTTTGACGTTATCTTTAATGTGGTGGGAAATGGAAATCCGGATCTACAATCCACATCCGGATAATCAAAATTTAATGGGGTCATCCATGACCTAAGATCTATCTGTGATGAAGATTTCGTCAAAATCCATCGATATGTTCTGACGTTATCTTTAATATGGTGGAAAATGGAAATCCGGATCTAGAATTCGCATTCCGGATCATCAAATTTTAATGCGGTCGTCCATGACCTAAGATCTATCTGTGATGAAAATCTCGTCAAAATCCGCCAATATGGTTTAACATTATCTCTAATATGGCAGGAAGTGGAAATCTGGATCTAGAATCCTGATCCGGATCATCAAAATTTAATGGGGTCGTCCATGACCTGAGATGTACCTGTAATGAAAATCTCGTCAATCCATCAATTTGTTTTGACGTTATCTTTAATGTGGTGGGAAATGGAAGTCCGTATCTACAATCCTGATCCGGATCATTAAAATTTAATGGGGTCATCCATGACCTAAGATCTATCTGTGATAAAATTCTCATCAATCCATGAATATGTTTTCACGTTACGTTTAATATGGCGGATAATGGAAATCCGGATCTATAATCCTGATCCAGATCATCAAAATGTAAAGGAGTCGTCCATGACCTATCTATCTGTGATTAAAATTTCGTCAAAATCCATCAATATGTTTTTACGTTATCTTTAATATGGCGGATAATGGAAATCCGGATCTAGATTCCGCATCCGTGTCATCAAAATTTCATGGGGTCGTCCATGACCTAAGATCTATCTGTGATGAGAATTTCCTCAAAATCCGTCGGGTAGTTTTGACGTCATCCTGTTCTTGAAATTTTTGAAAAAGGCAAATTGGGATTTAGAACCCGGATTCGGATCATCTCCAAAATTCAATGGGGTCGTCCATTACCTAAGATCCATCTGGGATGACAAATTCGTCAAAATCTGTCGAGTAGTTTTGACTTAATCCTGTTCTTGAAATCTTTCATAAATGCAAATCCGGATTTAGAACCCGGATACGGATCATCTCCAAAATGTAATGGGGTCTTCAATGACCTAAGATCTATCTGTAGTGAAAGTTTCGTCAAGATCCGTTGAGTAAGTTTGACGTAATCCTGTACACAGACAAACAGACAAATAAATAAATAAATAAACCGACTCGAAAACATAACCTCCGGCCAGTAATAATAATAATAATAATAATAATAATAATAATAATAATAATAATAATAATAATAATAATGTCTACTGCACAAAATACATACACACAAGAGATTTACAATAAAGACTCAGTCTAAGTCCATGTTCCTCTGATCTTATCGAAGAAAAGTTTAATTGATTAATCAAACAGTCAACTGATTAGTGTAAGCATCGCAAATCGTGATCCATCGAGAAACCCAATAGAGATTTTTATTACAGTTGGAAGACATGACAACAGAGAAATAATACTCGTCACGTTGGTCGCACTCAGTAGAGAGCAGACCTCCGCCACGGTAGCTTATTTCTCGACCTTTTTCTCGTCCTTGACCTTAACCTTTAAACTTGACATGTATCAATTGGCGTCGATTTTCATACAATCAAATATGAACCAAGTTTGAAGTCTCTGTGATAACGATGTCCAAACTTGTGGTTGATTAGATGATATAGACATTTTCTTTGACTGTGGCCTCAACCTTTGACCTTGACCTTCCAATATTCAATCATTTCCAGCTTTATACATCGAATTTAATGCTTACAAATTTCATTTGTCTACGATTAAAATTGTGGCTCTTCACAAACAAACACACACACAAACAGGGGGTAAAACATAACCTCCTTCCAACTTTGTTGCCGGAGGTAAATATACTTTTTTCTTTAAAGTAAAGCTATATGGTCTTTTGAAAACCTATATCAACAGTAGTCCCTAATGTTAAAATAAGAATCAAATCTAACTTAGTTGTAGGTGATGCATAAAGAAAGTTTTTCTTTTTATCATTAATCAAGCACAGTTCTAGGTAGGTTACAACAATGGTAGTGGGCCTGGAAACTGAATAGGGGTATTGATTTGAAATAAATCCATTGAAAAAGCTATACGAAAGTTTTTTTTTTTAGCAAGCTGTAGAATATATGATTATGTTTCATAAAGACTACGATATTCAGGGTACAGCCATTTCAAAATAATAAAGTGAAACATATCTCTGATTATATATACATAATATTTATAATTGACCCTCATATGAGAAAGAGTTTGCTTATGTGAAACTATTTCCTTCGATTTTCTAATGAAATTTTGCTTGCAATTGTTTGAGGAAATCCGCCTGGACTAACAACTTTTCATCCTTACCAAATCCATCTAAAAATATACGAACAAACATTGAAATAAAACATCTAAAGAAATATAGCACAAGACCTTAGAGGGGGAAGATACTATGTAAACAACAGCAACGTGGAAAACCATTATAACTAGATAGAGGATCTACAGCCCTATATTCCAGAGATTTCAT
>NC_090725.1:51211696-51224196 GCF_036898095.1 Palaemon carinicauda | reverse complement strand
AAGAGCTTATGATTAAGTTCTCTGTTTCAGAAGGAAAAAATGGAGTCTGACAAATTACAAAGGAAGGAGACACAAAGGTGATCGCAAATTGTAAATGACTGGCAGAATATGTATAAAAGGTTTTGTTGTGTTGCTAAAGAGACTTCAGCGTAGGTGTCCAAAACATTTGATGTTGTGGAAGTTTTACTACACTGGGAGTTCATATACCATGAAACGGTTATAGATTGAGTGTAGCAGCGACTGCTGTGCTGATTTTTGTATCTGTACCCATCCAACTGTAAGGGGAAATTGCTTAATGATAAAGAAAAGTTAAGGAGCAATTGTTAGAACTACCCAAGAGAGGTTAGTTCACCAAAATTTCAACTGGGCCCCACAAAGCACTAGAAGAGTTGGACCACCCATGCCTCAGTGGCTGAGAACTATGAAGCACAAAGTAGATGATGATAAGTGGAGAAGTATTGATTCAAAAGTTCAAGATAGAAACGACTGGTGAAATATAATCGAGGCCCTTTGCGTCAAGAGACGAAGGAGGAGATAATGATGATGATGATGTTAGAGCGTGCGAAGTCAATATGAAAACAGATCGAGCTATTTACAACAGGTAAATATTCTCTTTTTTCAAATTATGTTTCACCCTTGAAGGGTGTAGAGCAAGAAGGTACCCTTCAGTTTTCAGAGGTTGGGTGGCTGCACAGGCTTCTCTAGAGATGCCCAATGACATTTTGTGCTCATGACCTGGATTTCTGGAATGTAGACAGATGACTGGCTGCCCAAAATTCATATATGTAGCTTTCCTAAATACCTTAATACCAAACTACATATTTCACAATATAGTCAGAGGGCTGCTTTCCCATATTCCATGTATGTAGTCTTGTTACCCACTAATATGTAGCTGGAGGCTGATCCCCTTCAATCAGTTATGTATCCTTCTTACACACTTGCAAATTGGGTAATGTAAATTGAGTTAGCTTGTTACCAACCGATGTATGTATCTAATTACATACCAGCTCTTAGGCTACTCACCTATAATCTTGCTACAAATCCGATATATTACATTAATATAGTCTTGTTTCATAAATGAGATCATATTTAGTTTTATGAAACTATATATCAAAAGAAAGGCAATTCACTCAGCTGAGGAGTAAAAATAAATTATAATTTTTGCAATTACCACTCGTTATACTTTTCAAAATTACAACTGCTTAACTCAAGTTGTATAAATTTAAGAGATATTTTTGTTACTGAAGAAAATAAGAGGTGAATATTTACCTTTAAAATAACTAAATAAAATATCTAACGTAAACAAGCAAAGTCAGCCCATCGGTTGGCTTCAAGTTAATTGTTTACACAGCTTAGTGTTGACTAACAATTATTTCTTTGTTTTCATTCTATTTATACATACAAAATTTATATACAAATATAAATAATAATGAAAAATAAATATTGTCAGCTAAATAGTGAATATATTTTCAGTAACATAATTAAGAGGATTCTTAACAAAATCCACATATATGACCTTGCTGGATAATTATATTTGATAACATAAGCTGAATAATCTCTATATAATATCGAGTGATACAATCCATGTATTTAGTAATCCTATAAACCTGGATATCTAGCAACATAATCACAGGGCTATTGGCCCATAACCTAAGTATTTAGGTTTGAATATTCAATAATACATTTTTTAATGCAGCCAGGGGAATGCACATCCACAATTTGTACATGACTGTATGCTTTGTTGCGTATTCCCTCTCATCTGTATTATTATTATCATTATTATTATCATTATTATTATTATTATTATTATTAGTAGTAGTAGTAGTAGTAGTAGTAGTAGTAGTAGTAGCAGTAGTAGTAGTAGTAGTAGTATTACTTGCTAAGCTATAACCCTAGTTGAAAAAGCAAGATACGCTAAGCCCAAGGGCTCCAACAGGGAAAATACAGCTGATAAAATATCCATTAGACTTTTCTTCCACGGTCTATACTGTAGTCAATTCTTTTTAGTGAGGCAGATTTGCACCGACTCGTAGGGGTGCCCTTTTGGGTCGGCAAAATTTCCTGCTCGCTGATTGGTTGGGCAAGATAAATCTAACCAATCAGTAGCGGGAAACATTTCCGAGCTAAAAGGGCACCGCTGCGAGTCAGTGCAAATGTGCCTCATTAAAAAAATAATGAGTATAGTAGTACTGGCACATGTCTGCATACTTGGTAATGTAATTATTACACACACGTGGATATTCGATAGCGTGGCCATGAGTTTGCTCATCCACAACATATGTACAGTATGTATCTTGCATTACACCAGCATACTTGGTAACAAAATCGTGATGCTCATCACCCACAAAACATCTTATGTAGCCATGCTAAGCATCCATAGATATGGTAACAAAGCACGCAGTCTGCAAGGTCCCAATCTATGCATCTAGCCTTGCTACAAACCTCCATATGTTAACATAGCCCGAAAGATGTTCGCCCCTAAATCTATACATGAAATATTGCTATGCCAGTATATTTGACGTTGTTACTGTTTTTAGAATGATTAATTGTTAATTTGTTCTCATCATTTATTTATTTCCTTATATCATTTCCTCACCTGGCTATTTTTTCCTATTGGAGCCCTTGGACTTAGAGCATCTTGCTTTTCCAACTAGGGTTGTAGCTTGGCTAGTAGTAGTAGTAGTAGTAATAATAATAATAATAATAATAATAATAATAATAATAATAATAATAATAATAATAATAATAATAATAATATTAGCGAGATGTCTTCTCATTTATAATTTACGTAAGGAGCTTTGTTTTAATTGCTTCAAAAAATAAAACGGCTAATAACCCACCATCAGTCTCCCAAAGCTAAACAATAGATTTATGACAATAATATGGTGTTCACACTTTAGTTGATCGATACGTACGATTTATGCCCCAGTCCCCATCAGTCAAACAGAGCCAAAATGGCCAGAACCTGTCCATTTTATATAGAGAATTCCAGTTTCGCTAAAAATTAGAGTATCATATATTAACCAAACACTGATTGTTGCAAATGTGTTTTTATGGTACTTAATTTGTATTTGTACCAATTTATGTTCTTGGTGGTTTGTGTATTTCAAACGTGAGTATTATCCATACCACTATAATTCATGCAATTTATCTAAATATTAGTTTTAAAGGTTTAGAGGCCTCTCATGAATGGCACAGGCAAGGGACAGTGACAATGTGCCAGCAGGACAATGCCGTAAAGACTGACCATATGTTAATATGATCAACCTCTCCAATGGCTGCTGATGACTCAGAAAATAGACCTATAGGTTCCCTCAAACCCATCAACCTTATCTCACAAGGATGATAAGGTTGCAGACATTGAATTTGAGCGGGGCCCCAACCCCTGTCCAGGAAATTGCCAGGTTGGAACGTTTGCAATAGGCTACCACAATATTTTTAAGCGTTAGGATTACCATTTTTCGTTTATTTTCGCCCTTTTGTTGCTTTTGCATTTAATATAATCTAAATCCTTAATGCTCAAAACGAGCATAAATCTAGAAGTTCAACATCATAATCTACAATTGTCAATTGTCTTTATTTCAAGGATTAATGTTAACAGCAATTGTTGTGGGCTGTAAGTTCTTAAATCCTTCATCTTGTAGTAGTAAAACTAGAGAAACTTCAAGGACGTATATGGCAGGTGGAGAACTTCCAAAGGTAGAACAGCGAAGAACAATTGTTCCATAGTATTAGAGAAAAGTTGACAGAAGCAACTACAGGAATCATGCTATATAAAATTGCTTACTATACAGTACTAAGAAAGGTGTATTGTAGGATTTTGACGGATCGAAAAAACGACTAAAGGTCACATTTGGATGAAAAGCGTGGGTTCCTTGAAAAAAAAAAAATGCCCTATATGGTTCGAATCTTTTTCTGAATACTTTGACATAATATAATTCAGATCATTAAGTAACAATTGAAAATGAAACTCCTACAGATAGCATATGCAAAATTTAGAAATTACTCATGCAACGCTTTAAAAAAATAATATTTTCAAATGCATTGAGGATCATAATCAATACATAATTTGGATTGCAACCGAAGCTTTGACCAAAGACGTAAAAATCGTGCAGGGTTACTCGAGAAATTTTTTTTTTATAAAAACCTTTTGCAAAGAAAATCAAACGGAAAACGTTTCAGTCGTAGTTGTGTTTGCAAATATTTGCCTTAATTTTCGTCGTAGTTTAATATACAACTCTTTTATAGTACAAAATCAAATGCTTATATATACTTTAATTTATTCTATTTCATTTTACTGAAACATTAAAGAAAACATTTAACAAATGGTTGGTTTAATAGAACAATATTTTGAATTCACTATTTCTTTTGACAGTGCTCCCGAACATTAATAACCTAAAGCCTTTTCCGATTTAAGTTTTATTTCATCAAAGTTCCAGTATATTTTTCATTCTCTTTCTTTAACATTCTTCGTAAATTAATTGGATTTTTGTTAGTCCAGGTTTGTTACCAACTTACGGAGAAAAAGACCAAAATGAACCTTCACATGAAATATATTGGTTGAATAGAAAAAAAACACAAAATTAATCTTTACAAAGAATATATTGGTTAAATAGAAAAATACCAAAATTCAGCTTATCGTAGAATATATTGGATAAACAGAAAAAGCCCAAAATGAACCTTTGCATAGAATATATTAGATAAATTGAAAAAGACCAACATGAACCTTTGCATAGAATGTATTGGATAAATTGAAAAAGACCAAAATGAACTTTTGAATAGAATATATTGGCTAAATAGAAAAAGATCAAAATCAACCTTTGCATAGAATATATTGTATAAATAGAAAAAGACCAAAATGAACATTCGCATAGAATATATTGGATAAATAGCAAAAGACTAAAATGAACCTTTACATAAAATATATTGGATAAATTGAAAAAGACCAACATGAACCTTTGCATAGAATATATTGGTTTAATAGGAAAAGACCAAAATGAATCTTTGCATAGAATATATTAAATAAACAGAAAAAGACCAAAAATAACCTATGCATAGAATAAATTGGAAAAATTGAAAAGACCAAAATAAACCTTTGCATAGAATATATTGGACAAATGGAAAAAGACCAAAATGAACTTTTTCGGAAAAATGTTGGATAAACAGAAAAAGACCAATCTGAACCTTTTCATGAAAAATATGGTTTAAGTAGAAAAAGGCCAAAATGAACCTTTGCACAGAATAAATTGGATAAATTGAAAAGACCAAAATAAATCTTTTCATAGAATATATTGGCTAAATGGAAAAAGACCAAAATGAACTTTTTCAGAAAAAATATTGGATAAACAGAAAAAGACCAAACTGAACCTTTTCATAAAATATACTGCTTGAATAGAAAAAGACCAAAATAGACCTTCTAATAAAAATATTGGATAAACAAAAAATACAAAAAATAACCTTTGCATAGAACATATTGAATAAATAGAAAAAGACCTAAATGAACATTTAGTTAGAATACTGTATATTGGATAAAATTAAAAACACCAAAATACAACTTTGCATAGAGAATATATTGGATAAATTGAAAACGACCAAAATGAACCTTTGCATAGAATATCCTCTATTGGATAGATAAAAAAAGACCAAAATGAATCTTTGCATAGAATATATTGGATGAATAGAAAAAGATCAAAATGAATCATGATTAGAATATATTGGATAAATAGAAAATGACCAAAATAAACCTTTGCATAGAATAGACTGGATAAATTGAAAACGACCAAAAATGAACCTTTGCATAGAATATATTGGATAGATAGAAAAAGACCAAAATGAACCTTAGCATAGAATATATTGGATAGATAGAAAAAGACCAAAATGAACCTTTGCACAGAGTATATTGGATAAATAGAAAAAGACCACAATGAACCTTTGCACAGAATACATTGGATGAATAGAAAATGACCAAAATGAACCTTTGCATAGAATATATTGGATAAATAGTAAAAGACCAACATGAACCTTTGCATAGAATATACTGGATAAATAGAAAAAGACCAAAATGAACCTTTGCATAGAATATATTGGATGAATAGAAAAAGACCAAAATGAACCTTTGCATAGAATATATTGGATAAATAGAAAAAGACCAACATGAACCTTTGCATAGAATATATTGGATAGATAGGAAACAACCAAAATGAGCTTCTGCATAAAATATACTGGATAAATAGAAATAGACCAAAATGAACCTTTGCATAGAATATATTGGATAAATAGAAAAAGACAAAAATGAACATTTGCATAGAATATATTGGATAAATAGAAAAAGACCAAATTTAACCTTTGCATAGAATATATTGGATAAATAGAAAAAGACCAAAATGAACCTCAGCTTAGAATATATTGGATAGATGAAAAAAGACCAAAATTAACCTTTGCATAAAATATATTGGATAAATAGAAAAAGACCAAAATGAACCTTTGCATAGAATATATTGGATAAATAGAAAAAGACCAAAATGAACCTTTGCATAGAATATATTGGATAAATAGAAAAAGACCATAATAAACCTTTGCATAGAATATAATGGATAAATAGAAAAATACCAAAATGAACCTTTGCATAGAATATATTGGATAAATAGAAAAAGATCAAAATAAATCATGAAGAGAATATATTGGATAAATAGAAAAAGACCAAAATGAACCTTTGCATAGAATATATTGGATAAATAGAAAAAGACCAAAATGAACCTTTGCATAGAATATATTGGATGAATAGAAAAAGACCAAAAATGAACCTTTGCATAGAATATATTGGATAAATAGAAAAAGACTAAAATGAACCTTTGAATAGAATATATTGGCTAAATAGAAAAAGACCAAATGAGCCTTTACATAAAATATACTGGATAAACAGAAAAAGACCGAAATGAACCTTTGCATGGAATATATTGGATAAATAGAAAAAGATCAAAATGAACCTTAGCATAGAATATATTGGATAGATAGAAAAAGACCAAAATCCCTATTCCCTTTAGTACCTACCATGGAGAAAGAACGCATTCTAGCATAAAGAATAAAATCAAATTTCCAGGCTAAAATCAACTTTTTCCGTAAAAAACCTTATCGCAAATATGAATAAAATTGAAACAATTCCAGCGTAGTTTTGTCAGGAAAACCGAATAGCAGAACTGACATTCAACTTGTCAATCGCCCCCAAAAGGGTATGAGAGAGAGAGAGAGAGAGAGAGAGAGAGAGGAGAGAGAGAGAGAGAGAGAGAGAGAGAGAGAGAGAGAGAGAGAGAGAGAGAGAGGACTGCACGGAAGAAATTCATTTAGAATTAACTTTTTGAGCAATAATTCGAAGATGAACAATCATTACGAAATTCTTTCTCGACGTTCAGTTTCTATGCATGTTGTTCCTCTTCTCATCTTTGCCATCATTATCCCACTATTAAGGGGTCGGTTGCCTGATGCGCCCTCGCCAATGCATTCTATGAAAGGCACCCTATTCCCCCAAACTTCTCTTCATATCATCGTTCACCTTATTTTGCCATCTAATTCTATGCCTCTCTCTCGATCTTCCAACTATAACAGGTTCCTCTCAAGCCTTCTTCTCCCCCTCTCCACCATTCATTCTCAACACATGCCCACACCATGTTTGTCGTGACACTCTATTCCTTCTGTATTCTATGCAAGTTGCTCAACCGTTAACCAATTAAGGTAACTTAGAGGAGAAGCGTCTACAACCGCCCACCAGACTCCCCCCCCCCCCCTCAAATAAAAAATCTCAGATTTGATAAAAAGAGGTGTAAAAATCACTGACTTATTCAAAATTTCGAAATTACTGTACTTTTGTGGTTGATATACATTGATGGTCATGATATAATATAATGCCTTCCCGATGTGGAGGATTTATTTTTGCTTTATTTTATTTTTTGTTTTTGCCAAATCCTGTGAGAGAGAGAGAGAGAGAGAGAGAGAGAGAGAGAGAGAATGGGTTAGTATAATAAATGAAGAAAACCGTGAAACAAAAACAGGACCCAGAAAAGAGAGAGAGAGAGAGAGAGAGAGAGAGAGAGAGAGAGAGAGATTGTGTTAGCGAGCGAAAGTAGTTAGGTTAACGATCGTTTGTGGTGAGAAAGACTGTTGGTTTAAATGAGATTGTTTGTTTACATTTTTTAGTTAGGTTACGACAGTGGTAAATGTTTCGGAGCGAATGCTTTTTTTATTTGACTGCAGCTTGAGACAGTTCGTTTGTGAATGCTGGATTATATTTTATATCATTTTTCGACCAGCGAGAAAGTGTTTATATATTTCAAAAGCCGTGATTCCTCCTTTGAGAGAGAGATTTTGAATTTTGATTGATGACCTGGCTTGTTATAAGGGACTTGGAACTGACTGCTATTTTATATTTGGATATAATTGGTAACGACTTGGCTGTAAGAAAGAATTTTCGGATGATGATGATGATGATGATGATGACATCCAGGACCCCAATTAGGGAGGCAGTGGTGGCAATTTGCCACACAGTGGATTATTGACCACAAAGCTGTGGTAGTTGCCATATAAGACAGTTGGCAGTGTGTGGACGAAAGTGTCCCTCAGAATTATATACTGTATATATAATTATTACATATTGGTTGTGCGGTTGATTTAAGTTTTGTTAGGAGTTTTGTGTTTATTTGAATGGTATTACGTTTTATTTATATTTAGTGTTCAAGTTTACGATTAGTTTTAAGTGATTATTTTGGTTGTGGATGGTTTGTGGATGTTAAGTATTATAGTTAGTAAGAAATATATAGTTTTAAGGTTATGTTTTGCTTTGTTTATTTCGTCCTTTTTGTCTAAGAGTCTGGTTGTAGATTACGTAAGGGGAAAGTTTGTTTTGTGGAGACCATTGTCTGTTAGAGTGATTCAAGGGTGTGGGGGTTGTTTTGCAACATCCCACCACATTATTTTGGCGCCCGAACAGGGACTGCTGAGGCGGGACTGATAGCTGGACTCTTTGACGAAGGACTGATAGGATACGAATTTAGAATTAAGACTGAAAAAAATGGAAGAACAGGTAAAGGTTTTGAAGGAGGAATTGCGGCTGAGTAAGGAGCGTGAGGAGAGGTTGCTAATAGAGAATGAGAGGTTGAACTGGGAGAATGCGGCGATGCAGAAGGAGCTTAGGGAGTTAAAGGGGACAGTAGAGAGAGTGGAAGAATGAAACAGAATGAAGAACGAATGGAGAAACGAATGGAAGATATGATGGGGCAAGTCATGGGGATGATGAAAACTATAATGGGTGAAGGTGCAGTCGGAGGAGTGTCCTCAGCTTCGGGTAATGGGTTGGTAGTGGAAGAGAAGGTTAAGGTAGATGATAATGGGAAAGGAAGTGATAGTGATAGTAGTAATAGTGATGGTGATATTGAAGATAAGGGAATTAGGCATAGTAAGGATGAACAGAAAGGTGAGAGGAAAGATGAAAGGAAAGGTAAAAGTGATGTGAAGAAAGAGAAGAAAAAGTATCAGGCTGATAGCAAGGACGATCGTGAATGGGTGAAAGTGGTAAGTAAGAAAAAGGGTAAGAAGGGAATGGTTAAGGATAGGAATTTAAGTGTGGAATTGGATTCATTATATTCAAATGAGGAAGAAGGTAACAAGGGAGTAGACAGTGATGATAGCAGTGAGAATGAACGTGATGTGTGTAAGACTGTGTTTATGAGAGAGGTACCTCGGTGTGAAAGGTTCAATGAGCATAGCAGTAGGGATGTATATGATTTTTTCAAGGAGTATGAGAGGTATTGTCAGGATAAGTATGGTGATAGTAAAAGAGTTTGGGCTAGGGAGTTAGGAGAATATTTGACTGGGTATTTGTTGACGATGTATGGAGTGATAATGAGTGTAGGGGACGTTGATTATGAAAGTGTGAAAAAGAGAATAATTAAGCAGGTAAAACGTATGAAAGGGAGTGTTAAGTATAAGCGTAAGAATGATTTTGATGAAGCACGGATGAATGCAGGAGAAGCGATATCGATGTATGTATGTAGGTTGGAAACTTTAGCTAGGAAGAAGTATGGGGATGAAGGTATAAATGAGAATAAGGAGTTAATGAAGAAGTTTTTGGCTACTGTACCCGAGAATGTTGCTGAGTTTGTTAATTTGAAACGGAAGGAGAAAATGAGGTGGACGAAAGAAAGATTGACATGGGATGATATCTTAGAGATAGTTGAGGATTACGAGTTAGATAGATGTATGAAAGAAAGTAAATCTGTGAGTATAAGAACTGGAATGGAAGAAAGTGTAATAGAATTTGGTAGTTATAAAGATGCAATTTTGAGAGGACCAATGAGGGTAGCTGATAATGTAGTAGATAGGAGTGTTAGGGCGAGTAATGTGGGAATACCTGTAAGGACAAATGAAGAGTTTAGGCAAGGGAATGAGGTTGGGAGGGATAGGAGTGCTAGTGCGCCGCAAGGTAGGTCAGGTAGTTGTATCCGTGAAGAGAAGTGTTATAGATGTGGGAAAGTAGGACATAAGAAGAATGAATGTAGATGGGCTCTAGGTGCTTGTTTTGGATGTGGGGAGGTAGGGCATAGAATTAGTGAGTGCAAGAAAGAGAAAGGGATAAAATGTTATCGGTGTGGTATGACTGGGCACATAGCGAGTGGATGTCGGAGTAATCGTACAAATGTGATTTGCGGTAATTGTGGTAAGGATGGTCATTATGCTAGGATGTGCAAGGAGCCACGGGGTAAGTGTACTGAATGTTGTGCAGATGGGCATGTAGCTAGAGTATGTAGGAGGAAGGGATTAAGTCAGCCAGGATGTTCGGGAAACTAGAGTGTAAGAGGGTTCAGCTGGGTGAGTCCTCCTGTGTGTGTGGAAGGAATAGGATCAATGTTTGTGAGAATGGGATGAATAATTGGTTGGAAATGAGCAAGTATGAATCTAGTATGCATGAGAAGTTAGGGCTGAAAAATAAACAATTAGTGTTAGTTGAATATAGGAAAAAGAGGCGTTTGAAAGTTTTAAGTAAGGATGAAAAAGGGGAAAATTTTATAAGTAAAGGTGAGAATAGAAATAAGTATGACAAGGGTGTAAATGTACAAGTGTGTATGGAAGATAAATGTGTTAATACTGAGTATGAATGATACCTATAGTGTGTGTGGTTTTCCATTAGATGATGTAAAAGAAAGGATGACGAATGCGAGAGTGAGAGATAGGAGAATGATTAGTAGTATGAATGAATCTTTTACTAAAGTTGAGAATGTTTTTGATGAAATGGATGAACTGTTTACAGAAATGAGTGTAATTATAGGGCCAGAGGAGAACGAGGTAGATATGATTGTACATGATATATTAGATGATAGGGATTTAGATAGGAATAGTGTTAATGTAGCGAATGATTGTGATAAGGAAGAAGTGAATGAGAGAGTATATGGAGGCCCAGTTACTCGGAGTAGAGGTCCCGTTCCCGACTGCGACTGGGTTATGAAAAAAATAATGTAAGTGTTGCGAGAGAAGGATTTGGCAAAGTAAGGGGGGAGGAATGTGGAGGATTTATTTTTGCTTTATTTTATTTCGTCCTTTTTGTCTAAGAGTCTGGTTGTAGATTACGTAAGGGGAAAGTTTGTTTTGTGGAGACCATTGTCAGTTAGAGTGATTCAAGGGTGTGGGGGTTGTTTTGCAACATCCCGCCACACCGATATATCTCGTGTCAACATGAAAATTGATATTGTTTCATCTTTTAGGATATCATAGTAGAATTCTTTCCACTTTTTCGAAATTATTAAACTCTCGCATTTCCTACAATATTTATGA
The DNA here is from genome assembly GCF_036898095.1 of Palaemon carinicauda. Classification (NCBI taxonomy): domain Eukaryota; kingdom Metazoa; phylum Arthropoda; class Malacostraca; order Decapoda; family Palaemonidae; genus Palaemon; species Palaemon carinicauda. The sequence continues at coordinate 51,212,379 of NC_090725.1, read as the reverse complement.
ATAGTGAATCCAAACTATAAGAATGACACAGTAACCACCCATTTCACATTTTACTGTGATTAAGGATTATGATTTTTCTATAAATTTATGTCGATATCTGTTAACAGATATGTAAAAACCCACACATTAAATCAAATGGACTCTCTATTTCACAATATAAAACCAGATGCAACCCAAACAGTTGCAAGTCATATATTGTAAAAACGTATACCATAGTCGCAACATCCCACACAAAAGTAATACTAAAAAGAAAAAGAAAAAAAGAAAAAAAACTGAAAGTGAGTCGTTTTTCGGAGGAAGAAACAACATTGGATAACGATGAAGAAGAAAACGAGAACTTCAGACAGTTGAAGAGAACACCACTGTATCCAGAGGATTATGAAATACGAGCATGGGATAATGAGTTGAACTTGAAGAAACCCAAGAAAGGATAACTAAGATAAAGTCAGCCCAACAGACAGGTGCAAAACTGGTAAACTTGATAAGCGTTATAAAACGAAAGGGGGCTATTGATGCTTTCCGCCAAAACAAATATATGAAAAAAAAAAAACAATGAAATTTTAAAGTAGTCAGACAATACACACGATAATCAGATACTAATATTTCGAGATAAAAACCTTGCCAGCGACACTAAAAAAGGGGTTCAACGAGTTATTTAACATTATAAAGTATGGGGACTTCGA
>NC_090725.1:51156696-51196696 GCF_036898095.1 Palaemon carinicauda | reverse complement strand
GGAGAGCAGGATGCTATTCAGGTCGAACGTAAAGATGACACAAAGCAGCTCAAGGGATAGTTGATCCCACGGGACGAGGAATTTAATCAAGGTCTTAACAAAACGGTTACATATTCGAGCCACTGTTTGTGAATCTTATAAGCATCACCCAGCAAAGAAGGCACGTGTGCAATCAAATGAGCTTCTGAAGCGTAACCAGTATACGCAAACACGCATGACGAAATATGCATCATAATATTTTGCGTGGACTTATGAATAGAAATGAACAAACTTTATGAAAGCTTACACTCTCCCTGGTATGCACAGTTAAAAAAATAGCATTAAAAAAAGGGTAAATCCCTGGCAACATTTATTCTAGTATTTTTTCGGTTTTAAACATGATTCATATTGATGTAAAGGAGGGATATTACGGTCACCAACCAGTAAAAGATAATAACAAAGTAAGGTAAAATTACGGTCGCCTTTATTTTACTGAAATACGGCTGAGAACAGTATATTTTTAGGGAGCATTTTCGATTAAAATTAAGGGGTTTTCTTTAACAGTGCACAAAACATGTAGACCTAAAGTCATGGTAGCCTATTGGAAACGTCCCTGTTTATCAATATGTGAACAGAGAGTTCGAGGCGCGGTCAAACTCAAAAGATTTTAGTAGTGTCTACAGCCTTACATCACAACAATCTAGGGATGGAGGTTTGGGAGGACCCAATAGATTTATATGCTGAGTCATTCACAACATCCCTGCAAGTGCAGTGTCATGTCCCTTTACTCTGATGCTCATGATCAATTACTGAATTAAATTTGTTTTTGAAGAATTATAAGTTAAGGGACACATGATCAACTTTTAAATTAAACTGTAATTTTTACTATGAATTAAAAGTTAAAGAAAATTTCTAGTATTCTTGAGTATAAATCATGCACTCATAAAACACTTGTGACCACATACGCATATCTGTAAACTTGATACTTTCTTGAGCATCTTTTAAAAAATTAGAAAATATAGATATATATCTGCACTCACGATTTACATACATACAGGATATTAGATATACTATACTGATGTATGAATACAAGGTAGAGGAAGGAATTGGATGAAAACAAAGAAAGGTCGCTACATTGATTGATGGAGAAAAAAAGAGCACGAAGAAAATCAATTAAAGGCAATATTTCAAGGAAAAAAAAAAACAATATTATTACTACTGTATAAGTGTTAATAGAAGCAACCAATCAGAATACGGTAACAGAAGGAAAAGCGAAATAAAATGCATAAGAATGGCTTTTACGTGATCATTAACTATAGAATTCATTAATAAAAATAGTGAATAAAACTTGATGCATGACCAACTTAATACTGTGTTTATACATATCCAAAGGTAATTCAATGTAAATTTATATAAACGATAATACCTAACAAACATTACATTAAAGAAAAATTAAGTAAAACAAAAATAAATAAAAAAAGAAAAAAAAGGTTTGAATACCCTCAAGTAAAGCAACTCAATGAAAAGACTGTCCAAGTCCCCAGCCTGAAAGTTATGAAGCATACCTTGGCATAAACGCTATATTGTTCTGGCTATGGTACATTACCTATGGTGCAAAAGAATCATGGTTCACATGCTATGAAAACGTTATAGCAGAGGCTATGGTATAGATGCTATGGTGCACTAAGGCCTATGATGCATATGTCATGGTACACAGACTATGAGCCACAAGCTATATAAAAGTTATTGCATAGAAGCATTGTACAAAATCTATGTTGCCTCGCATGAGCATTGCCACAAAGGTTATGGGACAATGGCTACGGCCATAACTTGTGTTGCACAATACCTGGTGAAGAGGATATGGTTAAAAGGATATATAAAATCTATGACATGGAGGTTATGGTATCAAAACTATGATGCTGAGACTATGGCACAAAGACAAACGCTCAAGGGCCGGGCGCAAAGGTTATATCTCACAGGCTATATAATGAATTATTTTACAACTTCCATAAGTACAGAAGCTATGGTGCAGAGGCAAGGGCGTATAGCCAAAGTTACAAAAGTTATGGCACACACGCTTTGTAGAAATTATGTCACAAAAGTTGTAATACTATCACTATGATTCACAGGCAACATAAAAGTTATGGCACATATTCCATGTTACAGATGCGATGGTGCAGAAGTTATGATACAGAGACCATGGTATAAAAACCATGATTTAGAGACTATGGCACAAAATCAATGGCTATTTAAATGTAACGGCACAAAAGCCATGGCCCAGAGGATATAGTTCACAGTCTATATAAATACAGTACTATGGCAAAAAGGCCAAGATATATATGTTATGGTGGAGAGGCTATGGCACTTGGCCCATAACATAGAAGCCATGGTACAGAGCCAATGGTTCACAGGCTAAATAAAAGTTATTTGAGCAGAGACCATAGTGTAGAAACATAGTCCAGAGGCTATGAGTTACAGGACATATGACGGTTATGGCACAATGACCAAGATTCAGACGCTATAGTGCAGAGAAAATAGTACATACCTTAAGGCAGATAAGCCATGGTACACAGGCTAAGGCTAAAAGGCTATACGAAAGTCAGAGCACATCACGAATGTACTGAAGCTATATTGCAGACTATGGAATAGCGTAACAATATTAACCTAAACGATATAGCATAGCTCACAGGCTATATAAAATCTATTTTTTCCTGTTGGAGCCCTTGGGCTTATAGTAACTTGCTTTCCCAAATAGGGTTGTAGCTTAATAATAATAATAATAATAATATGGAAGAGAGGCCATGGTTCAGAAGTTACAGCTCATATCCTATGAAACAGGGTACAGAGGCTATAGCTTACAGGTGAAATAAAAGTTATGGCACATAGGCCATATTATAAGAGATATAATGCAGAGGCTATGAAATACAGCCCTACAAATGCCAATCCACATAAATCATAGTTCATAGGATAAAATTACCCATGGCGTAGAAGGGATAGTGCAGAGGATAAGGCCCATAGCCTATGACATGGCCCAGAAGCTATAGCTCACAAACCATGTGATAGCATAAAGGCTATCGTGCGTAATTTATGGTACAGAAGGCATGGTACAGAGGTTGTGGTTCACAGGCTATAATTATAAATATGGCACAAAAAACTTGGTACATAAGCTATGGTGCAGATACTATGTCGTAGAAACGATGACGTAGAAGCTATGGCTCAGAAGCTATGATACAGAGGCTATGGCTGACAGAAAGTATAAAAAGTTATGGCACTGAAACTAGTGTGCTGAGGCCATGGGGCATAGCCTATGGCAAAGAGGCTTTTGCCATGAACTAGAGCACAGAAGCTATCACACAGGATATGGATCAAAGGCAGTGATGGATAGTTTAAACCTTTGAGAACATTGGTCATATAGTCTCTAGCTGACGAAAGATTTCTCCAGTCCAGTAAGCAAAATAATTTTTAGGGGGAAAATCATGAAATACTCCCATACCAATTATCCGGAAATTATCAATAAATAAATCATTGCAATAAAAGTACAACATTCAAAACGAAATTATATAGTAATAAATAACATAGAAACCTCCATCATCAAGAATAAAGTACAATAAAATAAGAGAGAAAAAAGAATAAAAAGAAAAAAGAATAAGGAGAAACATAGAAGATTTTCAAGTGCGAACGTTAAATGAAAATCTTGAATAGAAGGAGAGAAAACTGTAAGAGAGGAGATATCCTGCTGAGAAAATATACAGTAATTAAAAAACACTGAAGAGGGAAGGCAACGAGTAATAAAACACACTGTACAGTAACAGGAACAGACGAACAAATAGGAAAAGAAGGCTAGTAAGATGAGAAAAGATATCAAACATAAGAAGTGGAAGAAGACAGAGTAAAAGAATAAAGGATACGGTGAGATGACGACATAACAGATTAGTAAAGAGAAAACACTAAAAGGAAAGACAGCCAAATAAAAAAGAACATAAATGTACAGTAATTTTAACCCTTTTGCTAAAATCCAAGAAAATAAGGAGTGGGTGGCATGTTATGATAACAGGAAACGTGGTAAGAATATATATAAAAGTAGAAAAAAATGAGATGATTGCCGTGGATGTTTGCCTTTTCCCGTGTCTCCTGTTATGGTTGGAAGCAGTGCTTACGCACCTTATGAAATTGTACCTCATTTTAGACAGTCTTCAAAGAGCAAGAGAGATAAATATGAAAGAACTGTTTGGGATTTTATATGAAGTAGTGGAATATGGCAGATCGATGAGGGTATTAAAGGAAACTCGACCTGAACATAACTGACTTTTATCAAACGAGATAACAATTGTATATACCAAAGGTTGAGAGTAACAATGGCATAAAACTCTAACAATGTAAAACATGCAATGGCTAGCTTGAACTGCTTTTTTATTATAAGTGCATACAAGAGAGAGAGAGAGAGAGAGAGAGAGAGAGAGAGAGAGAGAGAGAGAGAGAGAGAGCATTACAGTGTATGATCGTGAATGAAATACACTTGCATTACAGGGATCTGAAATAACTGTAAGTTCTAACTAGGCTCTACAAGTGCAGGCGGGGGTTTGGAGTTTATTTAGTTATTTCAAAGGTATAATAGAATATCTTTTATTCATTGATTTGCTTTTATATCTTTGTGATAGCAAGGGTTATCGGTGATATACACGATGAATTACGTCTACGACAGGAATTTCTTTTAACCAATATAATAGATAAAATAAGAAAAAAACGCACCCGAAATGCTTCATTGAATCCAATTTGCTTAGTAAACTAAAATTGTTGGGGAATAGCGCTCTCTCTCTCTCTCTCTCTCTCTCTCTCTCTCTCTCTCTCTCTCTCTCTCTCTCTCTCTATCTCTCTCTCTCTCTCTCTCTCTCTCTCTGCTTGGGGACCCGCATTCGAAGATCGTACCGAACACGAGAAAACTGAAGGTGCCTGAACATTAGGAATGTTCACCTAAACAGCAAATTAGGTACCTAGCTGTTAATCGAACGTTGTGGGTCTAAGCTAGGGTGGAGTTAAAAAGAAATGAAGAAGGAAGGAAATCCGACAGAATTGTCTATCTCCTTCAAAATAACCTATATATATATATATATATATATATATATATATATCATCTAAACGGGGAAGCCTTACCTTACCGAGGTGAAACAATTAATGCGCTCTCTCTCTCTCTCTCTCTCTCTCTCTCTCTCTCTCTCTCTCTCTCACTAGGTACCAAGAGACGATGGGTTGAACGCGTTTTACCCGACCGAGACGCAGCCATGAAAAACAAGTATGAAATAATTCCAACTGTTTTCGTTCATCTCTTACAGAATAGGTAGTCTATGAAACATGGCCAATAAAAGAAAAACAACAAATATTACGAAAATGAAAGTATTCTTCAATTCTGCTGTACATAAAATTTAATCATATTTATAAAATATATCGCATAAATCTAAAATAAAAAGACAATTCTTTGTAAAACATACAAAAGATTTCGAGAAAGACTACCTCGCATTGGTTCAACTTCCGGGCGCTAGGATGAGCAGCCATGCGTCCTAAAGCTTGCAAAGCGACTTAGATTTTTACATACGCGGCGAACTGCACACAGGTTCATGACAAAAACTTTTATCACGAGAGTCCCAACTGGTGATACATGGACTGAATTGTTTGCATGTATCTAAATTATTATATATGCAATTTTGAGGACCTCTTGTTACAAAATTGTTTATTTTTTCAATATATGGTAGTGAATTGCCTTTACATTTCTCCCAAAATATTTGGATAGACACTTTCCCAAAACAATTTCATTTTGAGTTCCCTACCAGGCATTTGAAGCTTGGCTTTAATGTCACTGATCCTGATCCTCCATTCATGCCATACCATCCCAAAGACCTCCCAGACACCATATGGTTGGGTTATTGCCAGTGATTTTGCATTCCTTCATTACCATTCCAAATATTTTTTTTTCTGATTCATCTGTTAAAGTAAATTTACCAGCATACTGCAAAAAAGGCCTATGGTATCTTACTTCGCTCCTCTGTTTCATACCGTTAGCAGCCATGATTTGTTTATAAATATATCCAAAAAGGTCTAGAATCTTTTTAGACTGGCCTTGATACTGGAGCTTTCGCTTGAAAACTGGAATTACTCAGAATCTGCATTGAAATGCGAGTGGGAATGTCATAAAATGCGCTGTCTTGTCAAATTATGCTTCGTTTGTGGTTAACTTTAAACATTATATGTAAAATCTATGTTGTACTCTGTGTGGCTCTGTCTGAGTTTGTTACATATAATAAATTTTTGAGATTTGATGTTTTAGTTGCAAGTAGATTGTGATCTGATCAAGGCCACTTATGGACACCCAGAGTATTTAGTAGAAGTTGTAAGCGATAAAAAAGCAAGTAGAAAGCTAATCAATGGGTCAAGTTTTGGGTTTATTGGAAATCAAGGCAAGTAAGCGCTAAAGATATGCCAATTTCATTCGACAATGTAGGTTGTTCTTACTGGTTGTTAAACAGCAGGTGTATGTAAAGGTTTCTTACTAATCTAAAAATCTCTCTCTCTCTCTCTCTCTCTCTCTCTCTCTCTCTCTCTCTCTCTCCAAAAGCAAGCACCTTCATAAGAGACATGCATGCCACAGAACCAATATAAAGGGGATTCAAAACTCCTAAACTTTTCCCAATCTCATTACCAGTTCTTGAGCATAATTCTGTGCCTGGGAAGTGGAGGAGAAATGTGATTTCAATTTCTTTCTATTGGCCAAGTTAATTGATAAAGAAAGATAAACGACAAAAATAGTTCATTTCAACTTGTTATTTGTTTTGATAAAGGATCAAACCTACGAATGAAACAAAATATTGCAGGCATTTTATTCTTAGCTCAAAATAGCATTCCAGCCGTCAATTAAGAAGTCTATCTTTACAGTATTCAATCTTGGATCATAATTTGAAAAGATATAAGAATCAAAGGAATTAATGCCTTCGAAAATGTTAACTTCCAACATAATTTACTTAGATGAACATTGATTAATTACGTTTTAGCTGGAAAAGGCAAGATTTATTTCAAGAAAATTACTTTGTCTGACGAAAACATCTTTTAAAAGAAAGTGCCAAATTTTTACCAGAAATAAAAATTGTTTAAAAACTTGGATCAAGCATCCTATTTTCAATACAAATAATGCAGCAAATAACATTAACTGTTCATCTGTCTTAATAAAGTAAAAAGCATTTTAACCCCGACCTTCAGAATTTATATTGCATTTTAACCCTGACCTTCAGAATTTATCTTTGAGGAGATAAAACAAAAATATTTTATGGGAAAGCCAGCGTTTAACAGAGAAAAATCCCCCAACTTAATATTTATCACCTAGAAAAAATTCGAAAATAAGAAAGAAGAGGGTTTATATCTTTCCTTTCAAGTAAACAATTAATAAGAAAAATGAAAGAAAGAATAACATCCCAAACATTAGAAATTGCTTATTCCATTTTCTAACTCTTCGTTCATCTCCAAAGAACAACGAATTATGAGGACGGACTGAAGTGCGGGCAAGATTAGAGCGAAGCGAGAGAGAGAGCGTGCTCTGCTAGGTGGAGATTCTTATCACACACACTTTCAGAGGCATTGAGGGAAAAAATAGATATAAATTCTACCTCCCATAAGAAGGCGGGGGAGCGGGGAGTGGGGAGCTTGGTGAGAGGTTTGGGGGGGGGGATCTTACTGAAAGGGGGAAAATTAGGAGTAATAAAAAGAATTAATCTAATTCGAAGAAACTTTCATAATTATTTTCTTTTAATGTTAAATTATTTCAAAAATTGAGGGAAATCAAATTAAAACAGTAATTGAAGAATCGATGAAGACAAGGGAATTATAAGAAAAGTACCCTTTTATAATGAACAGAGGAAACAAAATATCAAACAAATGCTCAGTAAAAAGATGAAAGAAGCTAAAAAACAAGAAAAAAAGGGGGAAAAAGAACTCTCTTACTTTCATCAAAAAGACAATGAGAATATCCTACGCAGGGTAAGTGAAATATTATGCTAAATATCTAACTTAATATTGCCCTACTGTAATTAAATGAAGAACCTTCAATTATAAATAAGTTCGATAGAAAAATAAGCGGGTATTCAAAAACTGACCATATCCATATAATTAACCAGTTGATAGAAAAATCAATACAGTATGATTTACCACTATGAACAGTATGGTATCTATAAACTAAGAGAAAGATTTTGATTCTGTCCAAACTTCAGCAGTAATGAAAGCATTTCAACGACAAGGAATAGATGAATCTTTTGTTAAAACACTTGAAGATATCTAAAAGTGAAGTACAGCCATCCTAAAATTATATACATATAGTGAGAAAACTCCCATCGAGAAAAGAGTTCGACAGGGGGACCTCATCTCTCCTAAATTATTAACAACGTGCCCAGAATAAGTTTTAACAATACAGATTAGGAAAATGTATGAATTAACATTACTGCTTTGTAAAAAATATATTTTCATTATATATCCTTCACTTCTTATTTTTCCCTTTTTTCCGGGGGAAAAAAGCATCCATTATCTATTCTTTTATTTCAAATATCCTCTTAGCAGAAGGACATACGGCCTAAGAGCATGTACAAACAGATTATATCGCCTGAGAGGACACTGCAAAAAAAAAAAAAAAAAAAAAAAGGATTCTGGACACGAAAGGATCAATTGACAGGGCCAAGAAGATTATCCGGATATTGAGTAATGAAATTTCAGTTGGATTATTCATTAGGGATACTGAGAAATGTGTGAGGTTTATACATTTTGCATTTTACTATAGGTTTTTATTTATTTTTGTAAATTTCATCTGAATAAAAATCTTACAATTGAAATCTTATTAATTTTTTATCTCTGAAATATATGAAAACCTAGGAATTCACTTATATTGGAGAGTATATATATATATATATATATATACGCGCACATATACAGTATATGTATATGTATATTTATTTATATATATATATATATATATACACGCACATATACAGTATATGTATATGTATATTTATTTATATATATATATATATATATATGTATATATATATATATATATATGTGTACATATATATATATAATATATATATACATATATACATACATATATATATATATATATATATATATGTATATTGAAAACATTCATCATTTTCTAAAGCAAGGGATTGGCTCTAGAAGGAAAACAATAACTTCTCGCATTTTACCCGCGTCTGATGCCTATACTTACAGGAGTCAATTGCGTCTATTTCTCAACTAACCATGTTGACTTTCATAACCTTACCTTTCTAGTTACAATTCACTCTCATTAATGCTTTCTCTTAACTTTCTTGCCTAGCAAACTTTTTCAAAACTGTTACTTGCTGTCTCAATATTTTTCATTATCTTTAATCAGTATAGACTTTAATCAACCAAACAAGCGGCCAGGCTTTAGAAGTGGGTATTCAAAATCTGATCATATACAGGTAATTTAGAAGCTAGTGGAAAAATCTTCATAGTATGGAAAACAACTATATATAATATTCATAGACTATGAAATAGCTTTTGATTCTGTCTAAACTTCAGCAGTAATGAAAGCCCTTCAAAGACAAGGAATAGATGCATCATATGGTAGAACAATTGAAGGTGTTTATATGGGAATTTCAGCAATCGTAAAACTACATAAGAGTGAGATAATTCCTATTGGGAAAGGAGTTAGACAGGGAGACCCCATCCCTCCGGAAAGGAGTTAGGCAGGGAGACCCCATCTCTCCAAGATTATAAAAAGCAGACCTAGAAGAAGTTTTAAGAATTTAGATCAGGAAAATGTAGGTATTAACATTGATGGGGAATACTTTAACAACTTAAGATTGGCAGATGGCAGAATTCTATTTAGTCCATCATGGGAGAAACTGCAAAATATGATATACAATTTGAATATAAAAAAGCAGAATTGTAGGACAGAAAATGAATATGAGTAAAACTAGAACAATGTTCAATGAAAATGACAGCAAATAATGGTTATAGACGAACCTCTAGAGACCGTTGATGGATATACATACTTAGGACAAACAGTAAGTGTTCTCACAGGACATGAGACCAAAATTAAAAGAAGGATAAGCATGGATTGGGAGCTGTTAGTAAACAAAATACGATTATGAATACTAAAACTAAAAGAATTGTTTAATCAAATGGTTCTATTAATATTAACTTATGCATCAGAAACTTGGAGCCTTATTAAAGCCTTATAACATAAGCTAATTATCAAAGAGCTATGGAAAGAATAGTGATGGGAATAACACTAAGAGACAGAAAAAGAGCAACATGGTTACGAGAGCAAACTAAAGTAAAAGATATTCTGATAACATCTAAGAAAAAGAAATGGATATGTGAAGACATATAATGGGAATGACAGTAGAATGAAAGAAAGGAAGTGGGAACAAAAGAAGGTAACAGCTAAAAAGTGGGTGCAATGCAGCAAAGGGCCAAGGGACGCTATGAAAACCTTTCAGTAATGACTGTAGTGAACCGAGTTAGGTAGCCTGACAACACTAATCCCTGGAGAAGTAAATCCCAACATCGATAATTAGTTAGCAAAAGTGTATAATGATCTGGAACACTACAGTAGTTGCTGAACGATAAATCAAAAGAAAAAACAAAAAAAAAAAAACTAATTTAGTGTAGTTGTAGGGAATTATTAATAAATCTCATTGTTGTAAAATAATTTTACTCTATCATTAAATGGGCTTGGTTATAACACCACATTTATTTGTCTAAATAAGAGTTTCATGGAATTTACATATTGGCCCTTTACCTAAGAACAACCTCGTGCATTTCCAATATATCGTGGCTTCTGGAAGCTCTGTAAAAGGATCGCATTAAAAAGAAACGAAGCAATAAAATCTTTACGTCCGTTTCTTTTGATTCACATTTTATAAAATCCGATTTGATCTAAAATTTCAGAGATCATCTGCTCTCCATCATTTTATTCAGTAGTTTGATTATAAATCAAAGATTATTCAAACGGATTTTGATACGAGAATTTCTGACCACATATAGGTAATGAAGATTTCAAATTAATCCCTCAATGGAGCACCAAATCTGGTTGCGGAAAAAGACTATCTAAGATGTCTAAGGCATATATATATTTTTTTTATTTTCATAGACAGAACCTCGGGGTACGAATAAAATCTTTCCTCAGAATCATGCAATTTGAATTCAAGGGTTTAATACGGCATACAAATTCTTGGTGAATCTCTTTGTATCTTTCTCGGATTTCCGAGCTAACGTTATTGCGAAGAATAATCTCGTGAACATTTCCATTCTGAATCCAGGGATCGCAACATTTCTTCAAGTTTTTAAAAACCAATTCGGGAAAAAGCTTCACTTGATGGAACTTTTATAGCGTAAAAAAGTACAGGAGTGGAAAATGATTTTTTCATAATTAATTTACAAAATGATCTAATAAAAAAAAAAATCTGCCACATAACTGAAAGTATTCGTTTTATTCAGGGTTTTGTCTTCATAGATCTTCAGTACCATTCGTTATGAAAAGAGCTAATATCGACTGGAGAGAGAGAGAGAGAGAGAGAGAGAGAGAGAGAGTGAGAGAGCCTGTGTTCCACGACATATTTTCTTATGTATATATATATATATATATATATATAAATATATATATGTGTGTGTGTGTATTTGTATATATATTATATATACAGGGTCGTAGGAGTTTTCCTGTTTGAGGGGCTAAAGTTCGAAATAACACTAAAGGCGGAGCCGCAGGCGCAAAGGTATGGGGGGGGGGGGGTCTGAGGGTCTCCCCCAGAAAAATATTATGATGAAACACCCCCAGATGCGATTTCCTGGCATCTGACAGCATATTGTATCCAAAACAAAATCATATTTTTGGAAGATTTTTATGTGACCAATTCCAATTTTTACACAATAACAATCATAAAATACCAATAGGCCTATTGTTATTAGGTGGTCATTGAACATCTTTAGAACATGGGATCTTCACCCAAAATAAATACAATTTCAACACCAGCTTGCAAAGTAGTTAGCGGTCTTGTGTGATCCTTTGGAACATCCAAATGATATAAAATATTGGATACCGGTAATATACATATATTATATATATATATATATATATATATATATATAATTATAAGGAAGCAAAATTAAGAACAAGCATATTTATAATATAAACATACATATTGGAAAGTCATGCCTGAGATCAGAAAATATACATATTAAAAGTGTATGAATAATGTATAATTAATACTTCGTAAGGTCTGAAATTATATAAAGGTATACAAATTTAAAAAGAATTATGAAGAAATTATATATATATATATATATATACATGTATATATATATGTATATATATGTATCTATATATACATATAATATATATATATATATATATATACACATGTATATATATATATATATATATATACATTCATGCATATGTTTATTTGTGTGATATTCGTCAACCACATGTGTTCGCGTGTGTCATGTTTTCAATTTATTACTGCATGTCAATAATGTAGTTTGTTACTATAATAGTGTTTGGTAGCCTAATGATGGATAGATTAACATAAGTTTTCACGGTATGCAACGGGGTCAAACATTTTAAGTGGCTTGATTACCAATATTGGGGCTGCTCTCTGTAAAACTAAGCGAGTGACGAGTGACGTACGGGACTGTGAAGCTACTTACGTAGCGGGAGTGGGGTGGGAGGGTGAGACTGTACAAGAGCTGTTGCCAGAGATGAAATGCATTTACAAAATTTAAATCTGAATGTTTAAAATCATATTTTTTGCAAAAAGTGGGGGGGGGGCCTAAAGTGAAAGATTCACACTTACTCTCCTCTCCCTGGTTTCCATAATACTCTGTTCTTTTTATTTAATAATGTGCAATTATTATTACTTGGCTGTTATTTCATATATAATAAGTGAACATGGGCACATCTCAAGAATATATGTACACAATAACAAACATCTGCCACACATCAAAAAAAAAATCTTTCTCTACGAACAACACCTTCATTTCAAAATGAAATCATGTTTTTTCCTGGAAGCAAGAAAATAAGAGTGCTATAAATATTAAAGGTTGATCTAGAAAAATACTATAAGATATCCCCGTCTTTTTAAAAACAACATTCAGGGGAAAAACAACAAAGATATATTACTCTTCTGAGCAAAATCAAGAGGAAAGTCCATAACAAGATCCCATCTTTGAACATTGGAGCGCAAGCTTACCAAGGTTTGGAAAAAGGAATGATAACCGATAAGCTTAGATCCAAGTACTTGTACTTGGGATTTTAAAATTCAATGTACTTCCAGTTGGGGAAAATTTGCTTTTAAGTACTTCATATCTACTCATGTTAATTCAAGTTGCGTCGCAAATACAAGTTCACACACTTCAAGTTTCAACAGGTACTTTTATCGTGTCTGCAACCTGCCACTTCAGTTTAGCAAGAGTCCTTTTTGTTAGGCCATCCTTACAGAATTGCGAAACCAGATGATACTACTGGAAATTTTAAGGTTGTCTACAAATAGTCGTGCTATTTCCGACCCTCACAAACATATGCTACTGCCTTGTATGAGCATATTCTACCACTTACAGCTCTTTGAGCCTAGATTCGTTGCCTAAAAATCTGAGAAATAAGAAAAAAAAAATTGAAGTCAGATTACGATATTTATAACCATATGTTTCTCCTTTAGGTAAATGTAACTAAAGGTGTCAATGTAAAAATAAATAACTTGCTTAATGTATCTGTACATGAACTTGAATCCATTGTTAAGTACTTGTACTTGAGGTTTATTTGAGCACTTGCACTTGTAATTGAGTACTGCCATCTATACTTAAACCCAAACCTACTGACGTATATTACTTAAAAGGCGATTATAGATTACACAATAAAGCTGGAGAAACATTAGGCTCAAATTGAAGCTGTATATGACATTTAAAGACTATGAGAAAGCTTCTGTCTCTGTAAAAAATTCAGCAGTAACGAAAGCCCTTCAAAGACAAGGAATAAATGAATCTTATGTTAGAACACTTTCCTCTTGGTAAGGGTAGAAGAGGCTCTTTAGCAGCTCTTTTAGGAGAAGGACACTCCAAAATCAAACTATTGTTCTCTAGCCTTTAGTGCCATATCTTCTGCACTATGGTCTTCCAATATCTTGGGTTAGAGTTCTCTTGCTCAGGCACACTATTAGGTCTTATTTCTTTTCCTCTTGTTTTGTTAGTTTTTGTAGTTTATATAGGAAATATTTATATTAATGATGTTACTGTTCTTGAAAGATTTTTTTTTTTGTGTGCGTGTTCTTTCCTCACTGGGCTATTTTCCCTGATAGAGCCGCTGGACTTATAGCATCCTGCTTTTCCAACTAGGGTCATAGCTTAGTAATAATAATAATAATAATAATAATAATAATAATAATAATAATAATAATAAGGTACAAATCTCTCTGTCTGGATCTTACGAAATTGAATCAACTGACAATCACCTCAAGTTTCAACAATTGACGTCTGCTGATTTGATAAGGGCGTAAATCAGTTACTTAAAACATATAATAAAGGATAGAGACGTCTAAGACATTATATAAAACAGGTGTCCCCGAGACGTGAAAAAGGACACCTAAGATGTGCTCACACACACGCACAGACGCGGATTAAACCCATCACTTCCCCTCCCCGTTTCATAACTACAACCCAGTGGTTCGGCAATTTGTGAGTGTGTGTGGATTCCAAGTGTGCCTCTTGGGGTAACCCCTTTTGCCAGGGTATGACTACTCATCTCCCATCTAAGCATAGGAGGAAAGTTATATATATATATATATATATATATGACCCATGTAGACGGATAATGAGACGTCAGAATATGGGTTTTCTTCATTGATTACAAAAGGTTCGTTCGTAAGTACACTGTACACAACTATCCTTTCAGGTGAAAGACTTGTCAATCTCGAGCGCCCAAAGGCAACTAAACTCCCTTCGCTACCAAAATGCCATCTTGTACAATAACAAGCTGAGACATAGGTTTTTGTGGAATACTCATGAATATTGGGTTCATTTACCTTGACGTACAAGACACACCGATCATACATGAACTAGGACATATATATTTATATATATATATATATATATATATACACAGTATATATATATATATATATATACACATATATATATACATATATATATATATATATATATGTGTGTGTGTGTGTGTGTGTATACATATATAAATATGTACATATATATACATACATACATAAATGAAATAACCCATAATCTACGTAAAAGGAGATTTATTTTGACCTTCGAAGGGACAATCTCCCTTCATCTTCAGAGAGCATATTTGATTACTGAAGAGGAAGGCAAATAGTCCCTTCGAAAGCTCAAAATAAATTTTCTTTTTTTCATAGTTTGTGGGTTTATTTCATGTATCATACATGCACAGAAAAATTGTGTATTTTAATGTATATATATACATATGTATACAGTATATATACAATATATATATATATATATATATATATGGATATATATATATATATATATATATGTATATATATATTTATATATATATATATATATATATACATTAAATTCGCCTTTAGACTTGTAGTATACAATATATATTAGTACTGTAACAAGCATATATCAGTGCCATCATGAAAAATTCCCAGTTAATGATTTCCAGGACTCACAGTACGTTGAGATTTCACCGGGTTCACATTACAAAAACAGTAAATGGAATTACACATTGAATTCTGAAATCATCACTGTACTTAGGAAAGGAGTAGCCTATGAATAAAAATAAAACAAGAAACGGCTGCAAAATCGTATAAAAACAAATTCAATCAACCTCTTTATATATACTAAAACTTACGTAAATAGGGGAGAGGTTTCCTTTTAGAATACTGCTTCGATTTTTTAAATTGGAAATTAATATCATTGAATTATTTTGACTGTTACTAAACAGTTCGCCAATTTCAAAAAGTTTATAATCGAAAGAGTTTACAAAACAATTAATATGCTGCTCTGATATGTGTTTAAAATCTAAGTGGCTTCCCCGACAGGCTGTTGACATGTGAATAATTAATAAACAGGAGATTAATCTGCTCCCTGAAGAGATCATCAAAAGCCACATTTCTCTGCGAAATGAGATTTTGACGGCAATGAAGCTTTGATGGAACGCATGTGTCTCTTTGCAGAGTCAACAGGGATTTGAGGCTCTTCATTCTTTTATCAAATTATTTCCTCTCGCTGTCTAATTGTGGATTGGTGATGGTGGGAGACTTTTATCTGAACGCTCACAGCAAATCAGCCTAGTATGAATAGCCCTGACTAGTACAGCTTTGCTGTTCAAAGGGATACACAAACCCTTTCACACCAGGGTAAGGAGTATATATATATATATATATATATACATATATATATATATATATATATACTGCATATATATATATATATATATTTGCATATATATATATATATATATTTGCATATATATATATATATATATTCGCA
Organism: Palaemon carinicauda; assembly: GCF_036898095.1. NCBI lineage: Eukaryota > Metazoa > Arthropoda > Malacostraca > Decapoda > Palaemonidae > Palaemon > Palaemon carinicauda. Next base: position 51,180,166 of record NC_090725.1, on the reverse strand, counting down.
TATATATATATATATACAGTATATACAGTATACATGTATGTAATTGTGTGTATATATATATATATATGTGTGTATATATATATATATATATATACATATATATATATATATTATATATGTATTGCGTATGATGAATTTTTGCACATTTAAACGTGTTTTTCATATTTCAAATAAGCCATGTATATTAATACATTAAAGTCTGGATTCTCTTAACGACCTCGGGATCAGAGCCACAGGCGAAATCACTCAAACACTATAGTATCAGACCTACTAGGATTTGAACCCTGGTCAGGTTACCTGTATGCTAGGGACCATGCCACTCAGCCACGAAGAAAGATAAAAGTCAATGACAATTCTTCTGTATATATACCTGTCAAATTCAAGTTCTCTGTACTTAGAATTGAAATCAACCCATCTCCACCATCGTAGCTAATTGGTAGGTTTGTGACTTGGCATTCGATTAATGATAAATTTTTGCACATTTAAACGTGTTTTTCATTTTTCAAATAAGCCATACATATAAATTTATTAAAGTCTGGATTCTCCTAACGACCTCGGGATCAGAACCCCATACAAAATCACTCAAAGACTATAGTATCAGACCATCCGGGATTTGAACCCTGGTCCAGGATACCTGTATGCCAGTGACCATGCCACTCAGTCACAAAGAAAGATAAAAGTCATTGACAAATCTTCTGTACATATACCTGTCAAATTCAGGTTTTCTGTACCTAGAATTGTCATTGAAGAAAAATTAAGTAAAACAAAAAAAAAAAAAAAAAAAAAAAAATTTCTTATTACCCTCAAGTAAAGCAACTCAAACAAAAGACTGTCGAAGACCCGAGTATAAGAGGTATGGCATAGACCTTTGCTTAAATACTGAATTGCTTGGGTTATGTCACATTACCTATGGTGAAGAAGCCATAGTACAGAGGGTATGGCTCCAATGTTCTATAAACATTATAGCACAGATGCTATGGTATAGAAGCTATGGTGCAGTAAGGACTATGGCACAGTCTATGGTGCAGAAATTATGGTACACCGACTCTGACCCACAAGCTACATAAAAGTTATTGCATAGAAGCCATAGTACAAAATCTACTTTGCCTCGCAGAAGCATTACCACAAAGGTTACAGGACAATGGCTAAGGCACATAACCTATGTTGCACAATACCAGGTACAGAGGATATGGTTTCAAGGATATAAAAAAGCTATGACACGGAAGTTATTGTATCAAAACTATAATGCTGAGACTAAGGCACAAAGCCACAGGCACAAGGCCCTGGTGCGAAGATTATGTCTCAAAGGCTATATAAAATTATTCTACAGCTTCTACTGTACAAAAGCTATGGTGCCGAGGCAAGGGCGTATAGCCAAAGTTACAAAAGTAATGGCATAGAGGCTTTGTAGAAATTATGGCACAAACGTTGTAATACAATCACTATGGTTCACTGGCAGCATAAAAGTTATGGCACATAATCTATGGTACATATGCAAGGGTGTAGAAGCTATGGCACAGAGATCAGAGTGCAGAAGCCATGATTTAGAGACTATGGCACAAAAGCCATGGTCTAGAGACTATGGCTCAAAGGCTATATAAATGTTATGGCCCAAAAGGCCTTGGCCTAGAGACTATGGCTCACAGGCTCACAAGCTCTATATATTTTATAGCAAAAAAGGCCAAGATATATATATATATATATATATATACAGGTGTGTTTATATATATTATGGTGGACAGGCTATGGAACAGAGGCCTTAGTACAGGAGCACAGACCAGAGGCTATGAGTCACATGACATATGCACGTTATGGCACAAGGGCCATGATTCAGTAGCTATAGTGCAGAGGAAATGGGACATACCTTATGCCACAGAAGCCATGGAACAAATGCCAATCCACATAAATTATTGTTCACAGGGTATAAGAACCTCGGCCGTAGAAGGCATGGTGCAGAGGATAAGGCACATGACCTATGGCACAAAAACCATATCCTAGAAGCTACAGCTCACAAATCATTTAATGTGATAGCATAAAGGCTATCGCGCATAACTTAGGTTACAAAAGGCATGTTACAGAGTCTCTGGGTCACAGACCATGAATATAAAGGTTATAGCACAAAAATCATGGTACATAAGCTATGGTGCAGATGCTATAACGTAGAAACGATGACGCAGAAGCTATGGCTCAGAAATTATGATAGAGAGGCTATGGCTGACAGAAAGTATAAAAGTTTTAGCATTGAAACTAGTGTGCTGAGGCCATGGCACATGAACTAGAGCACAGAAGCTACCACACAGGCTATGGATCAAAGGCATTGATGGACAGTTTAAACCTTTGAGAACATTGGTCATATAGTCACTAGCTGACGAAAGGTTTCTCCAGTCCAGTAAGCAAAACAATTGTTGGGGGACAAATCAGTTAACACACTCCCATGCCCACTACCCAGAAATTATCAATGTAGAATCCATTGCAATAGAAGTAAAAAAATCGACAGGAAATTATTTAAGAAAAAAATAATAGATTATAGGGAGGTAACAAGGGAACCTCCATTATCAAGAATATAGTAAAAAAAAAATGAAAAGAAGAACAAGAAAACAAGAAGCATAAAAGATTTTTATGGGGGAAACGTTAAATGAAAATCTTGAATAGAAGGAGAGAAAACTGTAAGAGAGGAGATATCCTGCTGAGAAAATATAGAGTAATTAAAATACACTGAAGAGGGAAGGCAGCAAGTAATAACACACGCTGTACGATAACATGAACAGATGAACAGATAAGAAAAGAAGGCTAATAAGATGAGAAAAGCTAGCAAAGATATGAATTGGAAGAAGTTAAGTAAAGAAGACAGAGTAAAAGAATATAGGATACCGTGAAATGACGACACAACAGATTACTAGAAAGAAAACACTAAAAGGAAAGACGGACAAATAAAAAAAGAACATAAACATACAGTAATTTTAAACCTTTTGCTAAAATCCAAGAAAATAGGGAGTGGGTGGCATGTCATAATAACAGGAAACGTGGTAAGAATATATATAAAATTAGAAAAAGGTGAGATGATTGCCGTGGATGTTTGCCTTTTCCCGTGTCTCCTGTTATGGTTGGAAGCAGTGCTTACGCACCTTATAAAAGTGTACCTCCTTTTAGACAGTTCTCAGAGAGACAAATATGAAAGAACTGTTTGGGACTTTATACGAAGTAGTGGAATGTGGCAGACTTCTAAGCGTCTTAGTTCTTAACGGAAACTCGACCTGAACATAACCGATTTTTATCAAATGAGATAGCAATCTTATATACAAAAGGTTGAGGGTAACAATGGCATAAAACTCTAACAATGTAAAACATGCAATGGCAAGCTTGAACAACTTTTTCATTATAAGTGCATGCAAGAGAGAGAGAGAGAGAGAGAGAGAGAGAGAGAGAGAGAGAGAGAGAGAGAGAGAGAGAGAGAGAGAGAGAGAACCTTACAGTGTATGATCGTGTATGAAATACACGTGCATTACAGGGATCTGAAATAATTGTAATATCTAACTGGGCTCTACAAGCGCAGGCCCGGGTTTGGAGTTTATTAAGTTATTTCAAAGGGATGATAAAATATCTTTCATTCATTGATTTGCTTTTATATTTTTGTTATAGCAACGGTTATCGGTGATATACACGATGAATTACGTATACGCCCGCAAATTATTTTTACAGATATAATAGATAAAATTAAAAAAAAAAAAACGCACTCGAAATGCTTCATTGAATACAATTTGCTTAGTAAACTACAAATGTTGAGGAATTAGCTCTCTCTCTCTCTCTCTCTCTCTCTCTCTCTCTCTCTCTCTCTCTGCTTGGGGACCCGAATTCGAAGGTCCTACCGAACAAGAGGAAACTGAAGGTGCCTGAACATAAGGAATTCCCCTGTTCACCTAAACAGCAAATTATGTAACTAGCTGTTAATCGAATGTAGTGGGTCTAAGCTAGGCTGGAGTTAGAAAGAAATGAAGAAGGAAGGAAATCCGACAGAATTGTCTATCTCCTTCAAAAAAAACTTATTTACAGTATATATATATAATATATATATATATATATATATATATATATATATATATATATATATATATATATATATATATATATATATATATATATATATATATATATACCGTCGAAACAGGGGTGAAACAATAAATTGATGTGCTCTCTCTCTCTCTCTCTCTCTCTCTCTCTCTCTCACTAAGTACCAAGAGACGATGGGTAAAAAAAAAAAAAAAAGTTAAATAGTTCCAACTGTTTTCGTTCATCTCTTACAGAATAGGTAGTCTATGAAACATGACCAATAAAAGAAAAGCAACAAACATTACGAAAATGAAAGCATTCTTCAATTCTGTTGTACATAAAATTTAATCATATTTATAAAATATATCGCATAAATCTAAAATAAAAAGACATAATTCTTTGTAAAACATACTAAAGATTTCGAGAAAGACTACCTCGCATTGCTTCAACTTCCGGACGCCAGGATGAGCAGCCATGCGTCCTAAAGCTTGCAAAGCGACTTACATTTTTACATACTCAGCGAACTGCACACAGGCTCATGACAAAAACTTTTATTACGAGAGTCCCAACTGGTGATACATGGACTGAAGCGTTTGCAGGTATCTAAATTATTATATATGCAATTTTGAGGACCTCTTGTTACAAAATTGTTTATTTTTTCGATATATGGTAGTGAATTGCCTTTACATTTCTCCCCAAACATTTAGATGGACACTTTCCCAAAACAATTTAATTTTGAGTTCCCTACCAGGCATTTGAAGCTTGGCTTTAATGTCACTGATCCTCCATTCATTCCATACCATCCCAAAGACCTTTTCTTTATTTTGAAATACCTCCCAGACACCATATGGTTGGCTTTATTGTCAGTGATTTTGCACTCCTTCATTACCATTTTAAATAAATTTTTTCAGATTAATCTGTCAAAGCAAATTTACCAGCATACAATAAAACAAGCCCAAGATATCTTACTTCGGTCCTCTGTTTCATACCGTTAGCAGCCATGATTTGTTTATAAATATATCCAAAAAGGTCTAGAATCTTTTTAGACTGGTCTTGATACTGGAGCCTTCGCTTGAAAGCTGAAAAGACTCAGAATCTGCATTGAAATGCGAGTGGGAATGTCATAAAACGCGCTATGTCTTGTCAAGTTATGCTTCGTTTGTGGTTAACTTTAAAAATTATATGAAAAATTTATGTTGTCCTCTGTGTGGCTCTGTATGAGTTTGTTACATAAAATCAATTTTTGAGATTTTATGTTTTAGTAACAAGTAGATTGTGATCTGAATAAGGCCACATATGGACACCCAGAGTATTTAGTAGAAGTTGTAAGAAATAGGAAAGCAAATAGAAAGCTAATAAATGGGTCAAGTTTGGGGTTTATTGGAAATCAAGGCAAGTGAGCGCTAAAAATATGCCAATTTCATTCGACAATGTAGGTTGTTCTTACTGGTGGTTAAAGCAGATCCAAATACATATAAACTCTTCAAATACTTTGTAAATTTATACAGCGGCTGTATGTAAAGGTTTCTTACTAATCTAAAAATGCCCCCCCCCCCCTCTCTCTCTCTCTCTCTCTCTCTCTCTCTCTCTCTCTCTCTCTCTCTCTCTCTCTCTCTCTCTCTCTCTCCAAAAGCAAGCACCTTCATAAGAGACATGCATGCCACAGAACCAATATAAAGGGGATTCAAAACTCCTAAACTTTTTCCAATCTCATTACCAATTCTTGAGCATAATTCTGTGTCTGGGAAGTGGAGGAGAAATGTGATTTCAATTTCATTCCTCTGGCCAAGTTAATTGAAAAAGAAAGTTATTTGTTTTGGTAAAGGATCAAACCTACGAATGAAATATCAAATATTGCAGGCATTTTATCCTTAGCTCTAAATAGCATTCCAGCCGTCAATTAAGAAGTCTATCTTTACAGTATTCAATCTTGGACCATAATTTGAAATGATATAAGAATCAAAGGAATTAATGCTTGCGAAAATGTTAACTTCCAACATAATTTACTTAAATGAACATTGATTAATTACGTTTTAGCTGGAAAAAGCAAGATTTATTTCAAGAAAATTACTGTGTCTGACGAAAACATCTTTTAAAAGAAAGTGCCAAATATTTACCCAAAATAAAAATTGTTTAAAAACTTGGATCAAGCATCCTATTTTCAATACATATGATGCCGCAAATAACATTAACTGTTCATCCGTCTGAATAAAGTAAAAAGCATTTTAAACCCTGACCTTCAGAATTTATCTTTGAAGAGATAAAACAAAAATATTTTATGGGAAAGCCAGCGTTTAACAGGGAAAAATCTCCAAACTTAATATTTATCCCCTAGAAAAAATTAGAAAATAAGAAAGAAGAGGGTTTATATCTTTCCTTTCAAGCAAACAATTAATAAGAAAAATGAAAGAAAGAATAATATCCCGAACATTAGAAATTGCTTATTCCATTTTCTAACTCTTCGTTCATCTCCAAAGAACGACGAATTATGAGGACGGACTGAAGTGCGGACAAGATTAGAGCGAAGCGCGAGAGAGAGAGCGTGCTCTGCTAGGTGGAGATTCTCATCACAACACTTTCAGAGGCATTGAGGGAAAAAATAGATATAAATTCTACCTTCCATAAGAAGGCGGGGGAGCGGGGAGTGGGGAGCTTGGTGAGGGGTTTGGTGGGGGGATCTCCCCAAGGTCTTCTCCTTTTTCCATTTACGCTGCAATGTGTGAAAACCCATTCGGTTGCTAAATAGGGCGTTAAAAGGGAGTTTTAGGACATTTTTATGCTGCTGGAAAATACTGTTTTTGGGATGGGGAAGAAATGAGGAGAAATAAAAATTAATATAATACGAAGAGACTTTCATGAATTATTTTCTTTGAATCATGAAATATTTCTAAAACTTGGGGAAATAAAGAAATCAAAACAGTAAAAATTGGAGACAACTGGATGATTATAAAAAAATACCCTTTTATAATGAATATTAATATGCAAAGTGCAACAGGAAACGAAATATCTAATAAGATATTGAGTATTGTTACTAAAAGGGGAAAATTATGAGAAATAAAGAAAAAGAATCAAATCCGAAGAGACTTTCATGAATTATTTTCTTTGAATGATAAAATATTTCAAAAACTGGGGGAAATCAATTAAAACAGTAATTGAGAATCGATGAAGACTAGGGAATTATAAGAAGAGTATCCTTTTTTAATGAAAATATAATATGCAAAGTGGAACAGATGAAAAAAAAATATCCAAAAATGCTCAGTAAAAAGATGGAAGAAGTTAAAACACAAAAAATGAGGCCCAATACCAACAAGAGAAAAAAAAATGGGAAAAAAGGAGCTCATACTAAAATAAAAAAGACAATGAGAATATGTGACACTCACAAAGAAGGAAAGCTAATAATATGAAGAATACCTACGCAGAGTGAAATATTATGCTAAAAAAATCTAACTAAATATTGCCATACTGTAATTAAATACAGAACCTTTAATTATAAATAAATTCGATAGAAACCAAGCGGGTATTCAACAACTGACCATATCCACGTAATTAACCAGCTAATATCAATAGAGTATGAAGAACCAGTACGCACGGCATCTATAGAATATGAAAAACCTTTTGGTTCTGTCAAAACTTAAGCAGTAATGAAAGCATTTCAAAGACAAGGAAGACATGAATCTTATGTTAAAACACTTGAAGATATCTATTAGGCAAGTACAGCAATCCTAAAACTACATAAAGATAGTGATAAAATCCCTATCGAGAAAGGAGTTAGACAGGGGACCTCATCTCTCCGAAATTATTAACAGCGTGCCTAAAACAAGTTTCAAAAATATAGAATGGGAAAATGTAAGAATTAATATTAATGCTTTTAAATGCATATATTTTTACATTGTATATCATTTACTTCTTATTTTTCCTTTTTTCCCGGGAAAAAAACAACCATTATTTGTTCTTTTATTTCAAATATCCTCTTAGCAAATGAACATACGACCTAAGAGCATGTACAAACAGATTATATCGCCTGAGAGGACACTGCAAAAAAAAACAAAAAAAAAAAACAAAAGGATTCTGGACACGAAAGGATCAAATGACAGGGCCAAGAAGATTATCCGGGATATTGTGTAATGAAATTTCAATTGGATTATTCTTTAAGGATATTGAAAAATGTGTGAAGCTTATACATTTTCCATCTTACTATAAGTTCTTATTTCTTTTTATAAATTTCATCTGAATCAAAATTGTATAAATGTAATCTTAATACTTTTTTTATCTCTGAAATATATGAAAACCTAGAAATTCACTTATATTGGAGAGTTTATATATATATATATATATATATATGTGTGTGTGTGTGTGTGTGTGTATACATATATATAAATATGCACACAAATATACAGTATATGTATATATATATATATATATATATATATATATATATATATATATATAAAACATTCATCATTTTCTAAAGCAAGGGATTGGCTCCAGAAGGAAAACAATAACTTCCACATTCATACTGTACTGGATCATATCTAGGCCCCGTCACACACTATACGATTACTCGATCCTTTAAATCATCTCTACAATCTTTTCTAGATCTTCGTCACCTCCTTCGGTCTAGCACTTTGGAATTCTACAATCTCCAATAACCTATTCCACTCCCACCACACATATAATGCCAACAATTGGCGTAAACAGCTTCTTCACTTTTCTTTCATTCCCATCTAACAGCCACATTTCATTCCCTTAGATGAGAGTTAGCTCTATAACCACTTCATGCATTAACACTTTGGTTTCCTTAAATAGTTTAAACACGCTTTCCTATCTTCTGTACTTTACCTATTCTGTAGTTTTAATCTCCTCGCATTTTACCCGCGTCTGCTGCCTATACTTACAGGAGTCAATTGCTTCTATTTCTCAACTAACCATATTGACTTTCATAACCTTACCTTTCTAGTTACAATTCACTGTCATTAATGCTTTCTCTTAACTTTCTCGCCTAGCAAACTTTTTCAAAAGTGTTCATTATCTTTAATCAGTATAGACTTTAATCAACCAAACAAGCGGCCAGGCTTTACAAGTGGGTATTCAAAAAACTGATCATATACAGGTAATTTACAAGCTAGTTGAAAAATCAACATACTATGGAAAACAACTATATATGATATTCTTAGACTATGAGAAAGCTTTTGATTCTGTCAAAACTTCAGCAGTTATGAAAGCCCTTCAGAGACAAGGAATAGATGCATCATATGGTAGAACACTTGAGGGTATTTGTACGGGAATTTCAGTAATCGTAAAACTACATAAGAGTGAGATAATTCCTATTGGGAAAGAAGTTGGGCAGGGAGACCCCGTCCTTCCGGAAAGGAGTTAGGCAGGGAGACCCCATCTCTCCAAGATTATTCAAAGCAGGCCTAGAACAAATTTCAAGAATTTAGATCAGGAAAATGTAGGTATTAACATTGATGGGGAATACCTTAACAACTTAAGATTGGCAGATGGCAGAATTCTATTTAGTCCATCAAAATATGATATAAAATTTGAATATAAAAAAGCAGAAATGTAGGACTGAAAATGAATATGAGTAAAACTAGGACAATGTTCAATGAAAATGACAGCAAATAATGGTTATAGACGAACCTCTAGAGACCGTTGATGAATATACATACTTAGGACAGACAGTAAGTGTTCTCACAGGACATGAGACCAAAATTAAAAGAAGGATAAGCATGGATTGGGAGCTGTTAGTAAACAAAATGTGATTATGAAAATTAAAATGCCACTTACTCTAAAAAGAAAAGTGTTTAATCAAATGGTTCTATTAATATTAACTTATGCATCAGAAACTCGGAGCCTTATTAAAGCCTAATAACATAAGCTAGTTATCAAAGAGCTATGGAAAGAGTAGTGATGGGAATAACACTAAGAGACAGAAAAAGAGCAATATGGTTACGAGAACAAACTAAAGTAAAAGATATTCTAATAACATCTAAGAAGAAGAAATGGATATGTGAAGACATATAATGGGAATGACAGTAAAATGGAAGAAAGGAAGTGGGAACCGAAGAAGGTAAAGGCTAAAAAGTGGGTGCAATACAACAAAGGGCCAATGGACGCTATGAAAACCTTTCAGTAATGACTGTAGTGAACCAAGTTAGGTAGCCTGACAACAGTAATCCCTGGAGAAGTAAATCCCAACATCGATAATTAGTAAGCAAAAGTGTATAATGAACGGGAACACTACAGTAGTTGCTGAACGATAAATCAAAAGAAAAATAAAGAAAAAAAACTAATTTAGTGTAGTTGTATAATAAGTCTCATTGCTGTAAAATAATTTTACTCTATCATTAAATTGGCTTGATTACAACACCACATTTATTTGTCTAAATAAGAGTTTCATGGAATTTACATATTGGCCCTTTACCAAAGAACAACCTCGTGCATTTTGAATATAATGTGGCTTCTGGAAGCTCTGTAACAGGATCGCATTAAAAAGAAACGAAGCAATAAAATCTTTACGTCCGTTTCTTTTGATTCACATTTTGTAAAATCCGATTTGATCTAAAATTTCAGAGATCGTCTGCTCTCCATCATTCTATTCAGTAGGTTGATAATAAATCAAAGATTATTCAAACGCATTTTGATACGAGAATTTCTGACCAGATATACGTAATGAAGATTTCAAATTAATCCCTCAATGGAGCACCAAATCTGGCCGTGGAAGAAGACTATCTAAGGTGTTTAAGGTATATATATTCTTTTTTTAATTTTCCTAGACAGAACCTCGGGGTACGAATAAAATCTTTCCTCAGAATCATGCAATTTGAATTCAAGGGTTTAATACGGCATACAAATTCTTGGGGAATCTCTTTGTATCTTTCTCGGATTTCCGAGCTAACGTTATTGCGAAGAATAATCTCGTGAACATTTCCATTCTGAATCCAGGGATCGCAACATTTCTTTCCAGTTTCTAAAACCAATTCGGGGAAAAGCTTCACTGGATGGAACTTTTATAGCGTAAAAAAGTACAAGAGTGGAAAATGATTTTTTTTTCATTAATTTACAAAATGTTCTATTAAAAAAATCTGTCATATAACTGAAAGTATTCGTTTTATTCAGGGTTTTGTCTTCATAGATCTTCATTACCATTCGTTATTAAATGAGCTAATATGACTGGAGAGAGAGAGAGAGAGAGAGAGAGAGAGAGAGAGAGAGAGCCTGTGCTCCACGACAAATTCTTTAATAGTATATATATATATATATATATTTATACACACATACATATATATATACTGTGTATATATATATATATATATATATACTGTATATATATATATATATATATATATATATATATAACCACAGTATATTAATAGATATTTATACTCATACTGTACGCACACATATATATATACATATATATACATATATATATATATATATATACATATACATAGACATCTACACACGAATACACACACACACACACATATATATATATATATATATATACATATATAATATATATATACATACACATATGCATATACGTACATACATATATATATATATATATATATATAAAGTATAAATGAAAGATTCTCACTTACTCTCCCCCTGGTTTCCATATTACTCTGTTTTTTGTTATTTAATAATGTGTAATTATTATTACTTGGCTGCTATTCCATATACAATAAGTGAACATGGGCACATCTCACGAATATATGTATATAATAGCAAACATGTGCCACACATAAAAAAAAAAAAACACCATTTCAAAATGAAATCATGTTTTTTCCTGGAAGCATGAAAATAAGAGTGCTACAAATTTTAAAGGTGGATCTAGCAAAATACTATAAGACATCCCTGTCTCTTTAAAAACAAACTTCAAGGGGATAACAAACAAAGGTATATTACTCTTCTGAGCAAAATCAAGAGGAAAGTACATAACAGGATCACATCTTTGAACATTGGAGCGCAAGCTTACCAAGGTTTGGAAAAAGGAATGATAGCTGATAAGCTTAGATCCAAGTACTCGTACTTTGAGATTTTAAAATCCAATGTACTTCCACTTGGGGCAAATGTACTTTCAAGTACTTCATATCTACTCATGTTAATTCAACTTGCGTCGCAAATACAAGTTCACACACTTCAAGTTTCAACAGGTACTTTTATCGTGTCTGCAACCTGCCGCTTCAGTTTAGCAAGAGTCCTTTTTGTTAGGCCATCCTTTACAGAATTGCGAAACCAGATGATACTACTGGAAATTTTAAGGTTGTCTACGAATAGTCGTGCTATTTTTGACCCTCACAAACATATGCTACTGCCTTGTATGAGCATATTCTCCCACTTATAGCTCTTTGAGCCTAGATTTGATTTCTAAAATCTGAGAAATAAGAAGAAAAAAGATTGAAGTCAAAATACGATATTGATAACCATATGTTTCCCTTTAGGAAAATACTACGAAACAAAAAATGTCAATATAATAATAAATAACTTGTTTATTTGTATTTGTATTTGAACTTGAATATATTTTTTTAAGTTCTTGTACTTGAGGTTTATTTGAGTACTTGCACTTGAAATTAAGAACTGCCATCTATACTTAAACCCAAACTTGATGACGTATATGATCACCTAAAAGGCGATCATAGATTACACAATAAAGCTGGAGAAAAAATAGGCTCAAATTGAAGCTGTATATTACATTTATAGACTATGAAAAAGCTTCTGTTTCTGTCAAAAATTCAGCAGTAATGAAACCCCTTCAAAGTCAAGGAATAAATTAATTTTATGTTAGAACACTGACCTCTTGGTAAGGGTAGAAGAGCCTCTCTAGCTATGGTAAGCAGGTCTTCTAGGAGAAGGACACTCCAAAATCAAACAATTGTTCTCTAGTCTTGGGTAGTGCCGTAGCCTCTGTACCATGGTCTTCCGCCAATTTGGTTAGAGTTCTGGTGCTTGAGGGTACACTCGAACACACTATTCTATCTTATTTCACTTCCTCTTGTTTTGTTAAACTTTTTATACTTTATATAGGAAATATTTATTCTGATGTTACTGCTCTCGAGATAATTTATTTTTCATTGTTTCCTTTCCTCGCTGGGCTACTTTTCCTGTTGGAGCCTCTGGACTTATAGCATACTGCTTTTCCATCTAGGATTGTAGCTTAGCTAATAATAATAATAATAATAATAATAATAATAATAATAATAATAATAATAATAAACTGACAATCACCTGAAGTAATCTCATTATTCCAATGCATCTAAATTATAGCACAAGAACTGCAACAGAGTTCGAACAATAGACGTCAGATGAGGTTATATGAGCGTAAATCAGTTACTCAAAACATAAAAGAAAGAGCACAGACGTCTATGGCTTTTTATAAAATTAGTGCACTCGAGCCACCAAAAATGACACTCGAGATGTGCACACAGACACACGTACATACGAATTAAACCAATCCCGCCCCCCCCCCCCTTTTTTTTCATAACTACAATTCGTTGGTTCGGCAATTTGTGAGAGTGAGTATTCTGAGTGTGCTTCTCGGGGTAACTCCTCTCGCTAGGGTATGACTACTCCTTTCCCATCAAAGCGGGAAAGGAAAGTCTTATATATGTATATATATGTGTATATATATATATATATATATGTATATATATAGTATATATATATATATATGTATATATATACATATATATATATATATATATACGTATATGTATATATATAGTTATACAATATATATATATATATATATATAGATAGATAGATAGATAGATAGATAGATATATATATATAGATATATATGTATATATATATATATATATATATATACATATATGAAATAAACCCACAATCTTGAAAAAAGAAATCTATTTTGAGCTTTCCAAGGTACCATCTCCCTTCCTCTTCAGAAAACAAATATGATTTCTGAGGAGGAAGGGAGATGGTCCCTTCGATAGCTCAAAATAAATTTCCTTTTTTCATATATTGTGGGTTTATTCCAATTATCATACATACACTGAAAATTGTGTATTTTAATGTTTGGAGATATATATATATATATATATATATATATGATAAATTTTGCACATTTTTACGTTCCAATTAGCTACGATGGTGAGGATGGGTTGATTTCAATTCTAAGTACAAAATACCTGAATTCGACAGGTATAAGTACAGAAGAATTGTCATTGACTTTCATCTTTCTTCGTGGCCAAGTGAGTTAGTCACTGTCTGTACAAGCTTGCCGACCAGGGTTCGATTCCCGGCCGGAGCCAAGCTCTTGTCTTTGTGTGATTTCGCCTGGGGCTCTGATCCCGAGGCCGTTAAGAGAATCCAGACATTAATGTATCAAAAATATATATGGCTTATTTGAATATGAAAAACACGTAAAAATGTGCAAAATTTATCATAAATTGAATGCCAAGTAACAAACTACCAATTAGCTACGATGGTGAAGATGGGTTGATTTCAATTCTAAGTACAAAATACCTGAATTCGACAGGTATAAGTATAGAAGAATTGTCATTGACTTTTATCTTTCTTCGTGGCCAAGTGGGTTGGTCACTGTCTGTACAAGCTTGCCGACCAGGGTTCGATTCCCGGCCGGAGCCAAGCTCTTGTCTTTGTGTGATTTCGCCTGGGGCTCTGATCCCGAGATCGTTAAGGGAATCCAGACATTAATGTATCAAAAAAATATATATGGCTTATGTGAATATGAAAAACACGTAAAAATGTGCAAAATTTATCATAAATTGAATGCCAAGTAACAAAATACCAATTAGCTACGATGGTGAAGATGGGTTGATTTCAATTCTACGTACAAAATACCTGAATTCGACAGGTATAAGTACAGAAGAATTGTCATTGACTTTTATCTTTCTTCATGGCCAAGTGGGTTAGTCACTGTCTGTACAAGCTTGCCGACCAGGGTTCGATTCCCGGCCGGAGCCAAGCTCTTGTCTTTGTGTGATTTCGCCTGAGGCTCTGTTCCCGAGGCCGTTAAGAGAATCCAGACATTAATGTATCAAAAATATATATGGCTTATTTGAATATGAAAAACACGTAAAAATGTGCAAAATTTATCATAAATTGAATGCCATGTAACAAACTACCAATTAGCTACGATGGTGAAGATGGGTTGATTTCAATTCTAAGTACAAAATACCTGAATTCGACAGTTATAAGTACAGAAGAATTGTCATTGACTTTTATCTTTCTTCGTGGCCAAGTGGGTTAGTCACTGTCTGTACAAGCTTGCCGACCAGGGTTCGATTCCTGGCCGGAGCCAAGCTCTTGTCTTTGTGTGATTTCGCCTGGGGCTCTGATCCCGAGGTCGTTAAGAGAATCCAGACATTAATGTATCAAAAATATATATGGCTTATTTGAATATGAAAAACACGTAAAAATGTGTAGAATTTATCATAAATTGAATGCCAAGTAACAAACTACCAATTAGCTACGATGGTGAAGATGGGTTGATTTCAATTCTAAGTACAAAATACCTGAATTCGACAGGTATAAGTACAGAAGAATTGTCATTGACTTTTATCTTTCTTCGTGGCCAAGTGGGTTAGTCACTGTCTGTACAAGCTTGCCGACCAGGGTACGATTCCCGGCCGGAGCCAAGCTCTTGTCTTTGTGTGATTTCGCCTGGGGCTCTGATCCCGAGGTCGTTAAGAGAATCCAGACATTAATGTATCAAAAATATATATGGCTTATTTGAATATACATATATATATATATATATATATATATACATATCCATATCAAAATTGCATTTAACCGGGTAGTATACAGTATGTATTGGAACTGTAACAACCGTATAACAGTGCCAACCATGAAAAATTCACCGTTAATGATTTTTAGGACTCACAGTACGTTGAGAGTTCAACAGCTTCACAGTACGAAAACAGTAAATGGAATTACACATTGAGTTCTGAATCATTAATGTAGTTTGAAAAAACTAGTCTATGAATCCAAGGAAACAACAAAGGCTGTAAAATCGTATAAAAATATAATTCAATTAACCTCTTTATATATACTTAAACTTACGTAAATAGGTGAAAGGTTTCCTTTTAGAATACTGCATCGGTTTCTAAAATTGGAAATTAATATCCCTGAATTATTTTGACTGATACTAAAGAGTTCCCCAATTTCCATAAGTTTACAATCGAATGAGTTTACAAAACAATTAATATGCTGCTCTGATATATGTTTAAAATCTAAGTGGCTTCCCCGACAGGCTGTTGACATGTGAATAATTAATAAACAGGAGATTAATCTGCTCCCTAAAGAGATCATCAAAAGCCACATTTCTCTGCGAAATGAGATTTTGACGGCAATGAAGCTTTGATGGAACGCATGTGTCTCTTTGCAGAGTCAACAGGGATTTGAGGCTCTTCATTCTTTAATCAAATTATTTCCTCCCGCTGTCTAATTGTGGATTGGTGATGGTGGGAGACTTTTATCTGAACGCTCACAGCAAATCAGCCTAGTATGAGTAGCCATGACTAGTACAGCTTTGCTGATCAAGGAGATACACAAACCCTTTCACCAGGGTATAAGGAGTATATATATATATATATATATATATATGCGTATGATAAATACCTGCAAATTTAAACGTGCTCTTCATATTTAAAATAAGCCATATATATTAATACATTAAAATCTGGATTCTCTTAACGACCTCGGGATCAGAGCTCCAAGCGAAATCACTCAAAAGACTATAGTATCAGACGGGCCGCGATTTGAACCCTGGTCCAGGATACCTGTATGCCAGTGACCATGCCACTCAGCCACGAAGAAAGATAAAAGTCAAAGACAATTCTTCTGTACATATACCTGTCAAATTTAAGTTTTCTGTATTTGGAATTGAAATCAACCCATCTTCACCATCGTAGCTAATTGGTAGGTTTGGGACTTGGCATTCGATTAATGATAAATTTTTGCATATTTAAACGTGTTTTTCATATTTCAAATAAGCCATATATATAAATACATTAAGGTTTGGATTCTCTAAACGACCTCGGGATCAGAACCCCAGGCCAAATCTCAAAGACTATAGTATCAGACCGGCCTTGATTTGAACCCTTGTCCAGGATACCTGCATGCCAGTGACCATGCCACTCCGCCACGAAGAACGATAAAAGTCAATGACAATTCTTCTGTACATATACCTGTCAAATTCAGGTTTTCTGTACCTAGAATTGTCATTAAAGAAAAATTAAGTAAAACAAAAATAAATAAAAATCTTTTTTATTACCCTCAAGTAAAGCAACTCAAACCAAAGACTGTCGAAGACCCCGGTATAAGAGTTATGGCACAGACCTTTGCAAAAATACTGAATTGCTTGGGTTATGTCACATTACCTATGGTGAAGAAGCCATAGTACAGAGGGTATGGCTCACATGCTCTATAAACATGATAGCACAAATGCTATGGTATAGAAGCTATGGTGCAGTAAGGACTATGGCACAGTCTATGGTGCAGAAATTATGGTACACCGATTCTGACCCACAAGCTACATAAAAGTTATTGCATATAAGCCATGGTACAAAATTTAATTTGCCTCGCAGAAGCATTACCACAAAGGTTACAGGACAATGGCTAAGGCACATAACCTATGTTGCAGAATACCAGGTACAGAGGAAATGGTTCAAAGGATATAAAAAAGCTATGACACGGAAGTTATTGTATCAAAACTATAATGCTGAGACTAAGGCACAAAGCCACAGGCACAAGGCCCTGGTGCGAAGATTATGTCTCAAAGGCTATATAAAATTATTCTACAGCTTCTACTGTACAAAAGCTATGGTGCCGAGGCAAGGGCGTATAGCCAAAGTTACAAAAGTAATGGCATAGAGGCTTTGTAGAAATTATGGCACAAACGTTGTAATACAATCACTATGGTTCACTGGCATTATAAAAGTTATGGCACATAATCTATGGTACATATGGGAGGGTGTAGAAGCTATGGCACAGAGACCAGAGTGCAGAAGCAATGATTTAGAGACGATGGCACAAAAGCCATGGCCTAGAGACTATGGCTAAAAGGCTATATAAATGTTATGGCCCAAAGGCCTTGGCCTAGAGATTATGGCTCACAGGCTCACAGGCTCACAAGCTCTATATATGTTATGGCCCAAATGCCAAGATATATATATATATATATATATATGTATGTATGTATGTATGTATGTATATATATATATATATATATATATATATTATGGTGGACAGGCTATGGCATTTGGAACAGAGGCCTTAGTACAGAAGCATAGACCAGGAGGTATGAGTCACAAGACATATGAACGTTATGGCACAAGGGTCATGATTCAGAAGCTATAGTGCAGAAGAAATGGGACATACCTTATGGCACAGAAGCCATGGAACAAATGCCAATCCACATAAATTATGGTTCTCAGAACCCCGCCTGTAGAAGGCAGGGTGCAGAGGATAAGGCACATGACCTATGACAAAAAAACCATATCCTAGAAGCTATAGCTCACAAACCATTTAATGTGCTAGCATAAAGGCTATCGCGCATAACTTATGGTACAAAAGGCATGGTACACACCATGATTATAAATGTTATGACACAAAAATCATGGTACATAAGCTATGGTACAGATGCTATGCAGTAGAAACGATGACACAGAAGCTATGGCTCAGAAATTAGGATAGAGAGGCTATGGCTGACAAAGTATAAAGGTTTTAGCGTTGAAACTAGTGTGTTGAGGCCATGGCATATAGCCTATGGCACAAAGGCTTTTGCCATGAACTAGAGCACAGAAGCTACCACACAGGCTATGAATCAAAGGCAGTGATGGATAATTTAAACCTTTGAGAACATTGGTCATATAGTCACTAGCTGACGAAAGGTTTCTCCAGTCCAGTAAGCAAAACAATTGTTGGGGGAGAAATCAATTAACACACCCCCGTGCCCATTACCCAGAAATTATCAATGTAGAATCCATTGCAATAGAAGTAAAAAAATTGACAGGAAATTATTTAAGAAAAAAATAATAGATTATAGGGAGGTAACAAGGGAACCTCCATTATCAAGAATATAGTAAAAAAAAAAATAAAAGAAGAACAAGAAAACAAGAAGCATAAAAGAAAATCTTGAATAGAAGGAGAGAAAACTGTAAGAGAGGAGATATCCTGCTGAGAAAATATAGAGTAATTAAAATACACTGAAGAGGGAAGGCAGCAAGTAATAACACACGCTGTACGATAACATGAATAGATGAACAGATAAGAAAAGGAGGCTAATAAGATGAGAAAAGCTAGCAAAGATATGAATTGGAAGAAGATAAGTAAAGAAGACAGAGTAAAAGAATATAGGATACTGTGAAATGACGACACAACAGATTACTAAAAAGAAAACACTAAAAGGAAAGACGGACAAATAAAAAAAGAACATAAACATACAGTAATTTTAAACCTTTTGCTAAAATCCAAGAAAAGAAGTAGTAGGTGGCATGTCATAATAACAGGAAACGTGGTAAGAATATATATAAAATTAGAAAAAGGTGAGATGATTGCCGTGGATGTTTGCCTTTTCCCGTGTCTCCTGTTATGGTTGGAAGCAGTGCTTACGCACCTTATGAAAGTGTACCTCATTTTTGCCAGTTCTCAGAGAGACAAATATTAAAAAACTGTTTGGGACTTTATACGAAGTAGTGGAATGTGGCAGACTTCTAAGCGTCTTAGTTCTTAACGGAAACTCGACCTGAACATAACTGATTTTTATCAAATGATATAGCAATCTTATATACAAAAGGTTGAGAGTAACAATGGCATAAAACTCTAACAATGTAAAACATGCAATGGCAAGCTTGAACAACTTTTTATTATAAGTGGTTCAAGAGAGAGAGAGAGAGAGAGAGAGAGAGAGAGAGAGAGAACATTACAGTGTATGATCGTGTATGAAATACGCGTGTATTACAGGGATCTGAAATAACTGTAAGATCTAACTAGGCTCTACAAGTGCAGGCGGAGGTTTGGAGTTTATTTATTCATTTCAAAGGCATAATAGAATATCTTTTATTCATTGATTTGCTTTTATGTTTTTGTTATAGCAACGGTTATCGGTGATATACACGATGAATTACGTCTTCAACAGGAATTTCTTTTAACAAATATAATAGATAAAATGAAAAAAAAAACGGAACCGAAATGCTTCATTGAAAGCAATTTGCTTAGTAAACTACAAATATTGGGGAATAGCTCTCTCTCTCTCTCTCTCTCTCTCTCTCTCTCTCTCTCTCTGCGTAGGGACCCGAATTCGAAGGTCGTACCGAACAAGAGGAAACTGAAGGTGCCTGAACATAAGGAATTCCCCTGTTCACCTAAACAGCAAATCATGTACCTAGCTGTTAATCGAACGTTGTGGGTCTAAGCTAGGCTAGAATTAGAGAGAAATGAAGAAGGAAGGCAAACCAATGGAATTGTCTATCTTCTTGAAAAATAACTTATCTGCAGTATATATATATATATATATATATAGATATACATATATATATATATATATATATATGCCGTCTAAACAGGAGAGCCTTGCCTTACAGGATTGAAACAATAGATTGATATGCTCTCTCTCTCTCTCTCTCTCTCTCTCTCTCTCTCTCTCTCTAAGTAACAAGAGACGATGGGTTAAACGCGTTTTACCCGACCAAGACGCAGCCATGAAAAAAAAAAAGTCAAATAATTCCAATTGTTTTCATTCATCTTTTACAGAAGAGGCAGTCGATAAAACATGACCAATAAAAGAAAAACAACAAATATTACGAAAATGAAAGTATTCTTCAATTCTGCTGTACATAAAATTTAATCATATTTATAAGATATATCGCATAAATCTAAAATAAAAAGACAATTCTTTGTAAAACATACAAAAGATTTCGAGAAAGACTACCTCGCATGGGTTCAACTTCCGAATGCCAGGATGAGCAGCCATGCGTCCTAAAGCTCGCAAAGCGACTTAGATTTTTACATACGCGGCGAACTGCACACAGGTTCATGACAAAAACTTTATCACGAGAGTTCCAACTGGTGATACATGGACTGAAGCGTTTGCAGGTATCTAAATTATTATATATGCAATTTTGAGGACCTCTTGTTACAAAATTGTTTATTTTTTCGATATATGGTAGTGAATTGCCTTTACATTTCTCCCCAAACATTTAGATGGACACTTTCCAAAAAAAGATTCATTATGAGTTCCCTACCAGGCATTTTAAGCTTGGCTTTAATGTCACTGATCCCCCATTCATTCCATACCATCCCAGAGACGTTTTCTTTATTTTGAAATACCTCCCAGACACCATATGGTTGGATTTATTGCCAGTGATTTTGCATTCCTTCATTACCATTTTAAATAAAAAAAAAAATTCTGATTAATCTGTTAAAGCAAATTTACCAGCATACTATAAAACAAGCCAGAGATATCTTACTTTGCTCCTCTGTTTCATACCGTTAGCAGCCATGATTTGTTTATAAATATATCGAAAAAGGTCTAGAATCTTTATAGGCTGGTCTTGATACCGGAGCTTTCGCTTGAAAGCTGGAAATACTCAGAATCTGCATTGAAATGCGAGTGGGAATCTCATAAAACGCGCTATGTCTTGTCAAGTTATGCTTCGTTTGTGGTTAACTTTAAACATTATATGTAATATTTATGTTGTACTCAGTGTGGCTCTGTCTGAGTTTGTTACATATAATCAATTTTTGATATTTGATGTTTTAGTTACAAGTAGATTGTGATCTGATCAAGGCTTCTTATGAACACCCAGAGTATTTAGAAGAAGTTATAAGAGATAGGAAAGTAAGTAGAAAGCTAATAAATGGGTCAAGTTTTGGGTTTTTTGGAAATCAAGGCAAGTGAGCGCTAAAGATATGCCAATTTCATTCGACAATGTAGGTTGTTCTTACTGGTGGTTAAAGCAGATCCAAATACATAAAAACTCTTCAAATACTTTGTAAATTTATACAGCGGGTGTATGTAGAGGTTTCTTACTAATCTAAAAATGCCTCTCTCTCTCTCTCTCTCTCTCTCTCTCTCTCTCTCTCTCTCTCTCTCTCTCCAAAAGCAAGCACCTTCATAAGAGACATGTATGCCACAGAACCAATATAAAGGGGATTCAAAACTCCTAAACTTTTTCCAATCTTATTACCAATTCTTGAGCATAATTCTGTGTCTGGGAAGTGGGGGAGAAATTTGATTTCAATTTCTTTCTTTTGGCCAAGTTAAATGATAAAGAAAGGTAAACGATACAAATAGTTCATTTCAACTTGTTATTTGTTTTAATAAAGGATTAAACCTACGAATGAAATATCAAATATTGCAGGCATTTTATCCTTAGCTCTAAAAAGCATTCCAGCCGTCAATTAAGAAGTCTATTTTTACAGTATTCAATCTTGGACCATAATTTGAATTGATATAAGAATCAAAAGAATTAATGCTTTCGAAAATGTTAACTTCAAACATAATTTACTTACATGAACATTGATTAATTACGTTTTAGCTGCCAAAAAAAAGATTTATTTCACCAAATTACTGTGTTTAACGAAAACCTCTTTCAAAAATAAGTGCCCAATTTTTACCCAAAATAAAAATTGTTTAAAAACTTGGATCATGCATTATATCCTCAACAAACATGATGTAGCAAATAACATTAACTGTTCATCTGTCTAAATAAAATAAAAAGTATTCTAACTCTGCCTTTCAGAATTTATATTTGAAGGGATAAAATAAAACTATTTTACGAGAAAGACAGAGTTTAACAGTGAAAAATTTCCCAATTTAATACTTATAACCTAAAAAAACAAGAAAGACAAGGGTTCATAACTTTCCTTTCAAGCGAACAATTAAAAAAAAAATAATGGAATAATAATATCCTAAACATTAGAAATTGTTTATTCCATTTTCTAACTCTTCATCTCAAAGCAACGACGAATCATGAGGACGGACTGAAGTGCGGACAAGATTAGAGCGAGGCGAGAGAGAGAGAGCGTCCTCTGCTAGGTGGAGATTCTCATCACACACACTTTCAGAGGCATTGAGGGAAAAAATATATATGAATTCTACCTTCCATAAGAAGGCAGGGGAGCGGGGAGTGGGGAGCTTGGTGAGGGGTTTGGTGGAGGGATCTCCCAAAGGTCTTCTCCTTTTTCCATTTACGCTGCAATGTGTAAAAACCCACTCGGTTGCTAAATAGGGCGTTAAAAAGGAGTTTTAGGACATTTTTATGTTGCTGGAAAATACTGTTTTTGGGATGGGGAAGAAATGAGGAGAAATAAAAATGAATATAATTCGAAGTGACTTTCATGAATTATTTTCTTTGAATCATGAAATATTTCAAAAACTGGGGAAAATAAATAAAAATTGGAGACAACTGGATAATTA
>NC_090725.1:51124196-51151696 GCF_036898095.1 Palaemon carinicauda | reverse complement strand
TTAGCAAGTAATAATAATAATAATAATAATAATAATAATAATAATAATAATAATAATAATAATAATAATAATAATAATAATAAAATCATCAACTGACAATCACCTGAAGTAATCTCATTATTTCAATGTATCTAAATTATAGCACAAGAACTGCAATAGACGTCAGATGAGGTTATATGAGCGTAAATCAGTTACTCAAAACATGAAAGAAAGAGCACAGACGTCTATGGCTTTATATGAAATTAGAGCACTCGAGCTGATATAATAGATAAAATAAAAAAAAAAAAAACGCACCCTAAATGCTTCATTGAATCCAATTTGCTTAGTAAACTACAAATGTTGGGGAATAGCTCTCTCTCTCTCTCTCTCTCTCTCTCTCTCTCTCTCTCTCTGCTTGGGGACCCGAATTCGAAGGTCCTACCGAACAAGAGGAAACTGAAGGTGCCTGAACATAAGGAATTCCCCTGTTCACCTAAACAGCAAATCATGTACCTAGCTGTTAATCGAACGTTGTGGGTCTAAGCTAGGCTAGAATTAGAGAGAAATGAAGAAGGAAGGCAAACCAATGGAATTGTCTATCTTCTTGAAAAATAACTTATCTGCAGTATATATATATATATATATATATAGATATATATATATATATATATATACATGTATGTATGTATATATAAATATATATATATATATATATGTATGTATGTATATATAAATATATATATATATATATATATATGTATGTATATATATACCGTCGGAACGGGGGTGAAACAATAAATTGATGTGCTCTCTCTCTCTCTCTCTCTCTCTCTCTCTCTCTCACTAAGTACCAAGAGACGATGGGTAAAAAAAAAAAGTTGAATCATTCCAATTATTTTCGTTCAACTCATACAGAATAGGTAGTCTATAAAACATGACCAATAAAAGAAAAACAACAAATATTACGAAAATGAAAATATTCTTCAATTCTGCTGTACATAAAATTTAATCATATTTATAAAGTATATCGCATAAATCTAAAATAAAAAGACATCATTCTTTCAAAAACATACTAAAGATTTCGAGAAAGACTACCTCGCATGGGTTCAACTTCCGAATGCCAGGATGAGCAGCCATGCGTCCTAAAGGTCGCAAAGCGACTTAGATTTTTACATACGCGGCGAACTGCACACAGGTTCATGACAAAAACTTATATCACAAGAGTCCCAACTGGTGATACAGGGACTGAAGTGTTTGCAGGTCTCTAAATTATTGTATATGCAATTTTGATGATCTCTTGTTACAAAATTTTTTATTTTTTCGATATATGGTAGTGAATTGCCTTTTCATTTCTCCCAAAATATTTGTATAGACATTTTCCCAAAACGATTTTGAGTTCCCTACCAGGCACTTTCCCAAATGAAATTTATTTTGAATTACCTCCCAGACACCATAAGCTTGGCTTTGCTGCCAGTGATTTTGCATTCCTTCATTACCATTCCAAGTACAATTTTACTGATTCATACGGTAGCCCAAATTTACCAGCATACTGCATAACAGGCCCATGGTATCTTACTTCGCTCCTCTGTTTCATACCGTTAGCAGCCATGATTTGTTTATAAATATATCGAAAAAGGTTTAGAATCTTTTTAGACTGGTCTTGATACTGGAGCTTTCGCTTGAAAGCTGGAAATACTCAGAATCTGCATTGAAATGCGAGTGGGAATGTCATAAAACGCGCTATGTCTTGTCAAGTTATGCTTCGTTTGTGGTTAACTTTAATCATTATATGTAAAATTTATGTTGTACTCTGTGTGGCTCTGTCTGAGTTTGTTACATATAATCAAGTTTTGAGATTTGATGTTTTAGTTACAAGTAGATTGTGATCTGATTAAGGCCACTTATGGACACCCAGAGTATTTAATAGAAGTTGTAAGCGATAGGAAAGCAATTAGAAAGCTAATAAATGGGTCAAGTTTTGGGTTTATTGGAAATCAAGGCAAGTGAGCGTTAAGGATATGCCAATTTCATTCGACAATGTAGGTTGTTCTTACTGGTGGTTAAAGAAGATCCAAATACATAAATACTCTTCAAATACTTTGTAAATTTATACAGCGGCTGTATGTAGAGGTTTCTTACTAATCTAAAATTGCTCTCTCTCTCTCTCTCTCTCTCTCTCTCTCTCTCTCTCTCTCTCTCCAAAAGCAAGCACCTTCATAAGAGACATGCATGCCACAGAACCAATATAAAGGGGATTCAAAACTCCTAAACTTTTTCCAATCTCATTACCAATTCTTGAGCATAATTCTGTGTCTGGGAAGTGGAGGAGAAATGTGATTTCAATTTCATTCCTCTGGCCAAGTTAATTGAAAAAGAAAGTTATTTGTTTTGGTAAAGGATCAAACCTACGAATGAAATATGAAATATTGCAGGCATTTTATCCTTAGCTCTAAAAAGCATTCCAGCCGTCAATTAAGAAGTCTATTTTTACAGTATTCAATCTTGGACCATAATTTGAATTGATATAAGAATCAAAAGAATTAATGCTTTCGAAAATGTTGACTTCAAACATAATTTACTTACATGAACATTAATTAATTAAGTTTTAGATGGAAAAAGCAAGATTTATTTAAAGAAAATTTCTGTGTCTGGCAAAAACATCTTTTAAGAGAAAGTGCCAAATTTTTACCTAAAATAAAAATTGTTTAAAAACTTGGATCAAGCATCCTATTTCCAATACAAATAGTGCAGCTAATAACATTAACTGTTCATCTTTCTGAATAAAATAAAAAGCATTTTAAACCCGACCTTCAGAATTTATATTGCATTTTAACCCTGACCTTCAGAATTTATCTTTGAAGAGATAAAACCAAAATA
Organism: Palaemon carinicauda; assembly: GCF_036898095.1. Classification (NCBI taxonomy): domain Eukaryota; kingdom Metazoa; phylum Arthropoda; class Malacostraca; order Decapoda; family Palaemonidae; genus Palaemon; species Palaemon carinicauda. The sequence goes on along the minus strand of NC_090725.1, from coordinate 51,148,840 downwards.
TTTTATGGGTAAGCCAGCGTTTAATAGGGAAAAATCCCCCAACTTAGTATTTATCCCCTAGAAAAAAATAGAAAATAAGAAAGAAAAGGGTTTATGTCTTTCCTTTCAAGCAAACAATTAATAAGAAACATTAAAGAAAGAATATCCCGAACATTAAAAATTGCTTATTCCATTTTCTAACACTTCGTTCATCTAAAAAAACGACGAATTATGAGGACGGACTGAAGTGCGGACAAGATTAGAGCGAAGCGAGAGAGAGAGCGTGCTCTGCTAGGTGGAGATTCTCATCACAAACACTTTCAGAGGCATTGAGGGAAAAAATAGATATAAATTCTACCTTCCATAAGAAGGCGGGGGAGCCGGGAGTGGGGAGCTTGTTGAGGGGTTTTGGGGGGGGGATCTCCCCAAGGTCTTCTCCTTTTTCCATTTACGCTGCAATGTGTGAAAACCCATTCGGTTGCTAAATAGGGCGTTAAAAGGGAGTTTTAGGACATTTTTATGTTGCAGGAAAATAATGCTTTGGGGATGGGGAAGAAATGAGGAGAAATGAAAATTAATATAATTTGAAGAGACTTTCATGAATTATTTTCTTTGAATCATGAAATATTTCTAAAACTTGGGGAAATAAAGAAATCAAAACAGTAAAAATTGGAGACAAATTGGATGATTATAAAAAAATACCCTTTTATAATGAATATTTAATATGCAAAGTGCAACAGTAAACGAAATATCTAATAAGATATTGAGTATTGTTACTAAAATGGGGAAAATTATGAGAAATAAAGAAAAAGTATCAAATCCGAAGAGACTTTCATGAACTATTTTTTTTTTAATGATAAAATATTTCAAAAACTGAGGGAAATCAAATTAAAACAGTAATTGAAGAATCGATGAAGACTAGGGATACTCTTCTTATAATTATAAGAAGAGTATCCTTTTTTAATGAAAATATAATATGCAAAGTGGAACCGATGCTAAAAAAAAATATCCAAAAAATGCTCAGTAAAAAGATGGAAGAAGTTAAAACTCAAAAAATGAGGCCCAATACCAACAAGAGAAAAAAAATGGAAAAAAGGAGCTCATACTAAAAATAAAAAAAAAGACAATGGGAATATATGACACTCACAAAGAAGGAAAGCTAATAATATGAAGAATAACCTACGCAGAGTGAAATATTATGCTAAAAAAATCTAACTAAATATTGCCATACTGTAATTAAATACAGAACCTTTAATTATAAATAAATTCGATAGAAACCAAGCGGGTATTCAACAACTGACCATATCCACGTAATTAACCAGCTAATATCAATAGAGTATGAAGAACCAGTACGCACGGCATCTATAGAATATGAAAAACCTTTTGGTTCTGTCAAAACTTAAGCAGTAATGAAAGCATTTCAAAGACAAGGAAGACATGAATCTTATGTTAAAACACTTGAAGATATCTATTAGGCAAGTACAGCAATCCTAAAACTACATAAAGATAGTGATAAAATCCCTATCGAGAAAGGAGTTAGACAGGGGACCTCATCTCTCCGAAATTATTAACAGCGTGCCTAAAACAAGTTTCAAAAATATAGAATGGGAAAATGTAAGAATTAATATTAATGCTTTTAAATGCATATATTTTTACATTGTATATCATTTACTTCTTATTTTTCCTTTTTTCCCGGGAAAAAAACAACCATTATTTGTTCTTTTATTTCAAATATCCTCTTAGCAAATGAACATACGACCTAAGAGCATGTACAAACAGATTATATCGCCTGAGAGGACACTGCAAAAAAAAACAAAAAAAAAAAACAAAAGGATTCTGGACACGAAAGGATCAAATGACAGGGCCAAGAAGATTATCCGGGATATTGTGTAATGAAATTTCAATTGGATTATTCTTTAAGGATATTGAAAAATGTGTGAAGCTTATACATTTTCCATCTTACTATAAGTTCTTATTTCTTTTTATAAATTTCATCTGAATCAAAATTGTATAAATGTAATCTTAATACTTTTTTTATCTCTGAAATATATGAAAACCTAGAAATTCACTTATATTGGAGAGTTTATATATATATATATATATATATATGTGTGTGTGTGTGTGTGTGTGTGTATACATATATATAAATATGCACACAAATATACAGTATATGTATATATATATATATATATATATATATAAAACATTCATCATTTTCTAAAGCAAGGGATTGGCTCCAGAAGGAAAACAATAACTTCCACATTCATACTGTACTGGATCATATCTAGGCCCCGTCACACACTATACGATTACTCGATCCTTTAAATCATCTCTACAATCTTTTCTAGATCTTCGTCACCTCCTTCGGTCTAGCACTTTGGAATTCTACAATCTCCAATAACCTATTCCACTCCCACCACACATATAATGCCAACAATTGGCGTAAACAGCTTCTTCACTTTTCTTTCATTCCCATCTAACAGCCACATTTCATTCCCTTAGATGAGAGTTAGCTCTATAACCACTTCATGCATTAACACTTTGGTTTCCTTAAATAGTTTAAACACGCTTTCCTATCTTCTGTACTTTACCTATTCTGTAGTTTTAATCTCCTCGCATTTTACCCGCGTCTGCTGCCTATACTTACAGGAGTCAATTGCTTCTATTTCTCAACTAACCATATTGACTTTCATAACCTTACCTTTCTAGTTACAATTCACTGTCATTAATGCTTTCTCTTAACTTTCTCGCCTAGCAAACTTTTTCAAAAGTGTTCATTATCTTTAATCAGTATAGACTTTAATCAACCAAACAAGCGGCCAGGCTTTACAAGTGGGTATTCAAAAAACTGATCATATACAGGTAATTTACAAGCTAGTTGAAAAATCAACATACTATGGAAAACAACTATATATGATATTCTTAGACTATGAGAAAGCTTTTGATTCTGTCAAAACTTCAGCAGTTATGAAAGCCCTTCAGAGACAAGGAATAGATGCATCATATGGTAGAACACTTGAGGGTATTTGTACGGGAATTTCAGTAATCGTAAAACTACATAAGAGTGAGATAATTCCTATTGGGAAAGAAGTTGGGCAGGGAGACCCCGTCCTTCCGGAAAGGAGTTAGGCAGGGAGACCCCATCTCTCCAAGATTATTCAAAGCAGGCCTAGAACAAATTTCAAGAATTTAGATCAGGAAAATGTAGGTATTAACATTGATGGGGAATACCTTAACAACTTAAGATTGGCAGATGGCAGAATTCTATTTAGTCCATCAAAATATGATATAAAATTTGAATATAAAAAAGCAGAAATGTAGGACTGAAAATGAATATGAGTAAAACTAGGACAATGTTCAATGAAAATGACAGCAAATAATGGTTATAGACGAACCTCTAGAGACCGTTGATGAATATACATACTTAGGACAGACAGTAAGTGTTCTCACAGGACATGAGACCAAAATTAAAAGAAGGATAAGCATGGATTGGGAGCTGTTAGTAAACAAAATGTGATTATGAAAATTAAAATGCCACTTACTCTAAAAAGAAAAGTGTTTAATCAAATGGTTCTATTAATATTAACTTATGCATCAGAAACTCGGAGCCTTATTAAAGCCTAATAACATAAGCTAGTTATCAAAGAGCTATGGAAAGAGTAGTGATGGGAATAACACTAAGAGACAGAAAAAGAGCAATATGGTTACGAGAACAAACTAAAGTAAAAGATATTCTAATAACATCTAAGAAGAAGAAATGGATATGTGAAGACATATAATGGGAATGACAGTAAAATGGAAGAAAGGAAGTGGGAACCGAAGAAGGTAAAGGCTAAAAAGTGGGTGCAATACAACAAAGGGCCAATGGACGCTATGAAAACCTTTCAGTAATGACTGTAGTGAACCAAGTTAGGTAGCCTGACAACAGTAATCCCTGGAGAAGTAAATCCCAACATCGATAATTAGTAAGCAAAAGTGTATAATGAACGGGAACACTACAGTAGTTGCTGAACGATAAATCAAAAGAAAAATAAAGAAAAAAAACTAATTTAGTGTAGTTGTATAATAAGTCTCATTGCTGTAAAATAATTTTACTCTATCATTAAATTGGCTTGATTACAACACCACATTTATTTGTCTAAATAAGAGTTTCATGGAATTTACATATTGGCCCTTTACCAAAGAACAACCTCGTGCATTTTGAATATAATGTGGCTTCTGGAAGCTCTGTAACAGGATCGCATTAAAAAGAAACGAAGCAATAAAATCTTTACGTCCGTTTCTTTTGATTCACATTTTGTAAAATCCGATTTGATCTAAAATTTCAGAGATCGTCTGCTCTCCATCATTCTATTCAGTAGGTTGATAATAAATCAAAGATTATTCAAACGCATTTTGATACGAGAATTTCTGACCAGATATACGTAATGAAGATTTCAAATTAATCCCTCAATGGAGCACCAAATCTGGCCGTGGAAGAAGACTATCTAAGGTGTTTAAGGTATATATATTCTTTTTTTAATTTTCCTAGACAGAACCTCGGGGTACGAATAAAATCTTTCCTCAGAATCATGCAATTTGAATTCAAGGGTTTAATACGGCATACAAATTCTTGGGGAATCTCTTTGTATCTTTCTCGGATTTCCGAGCTAACGTTATTGCGAAGAATAATCTCGTGAACATTTCCATTCTGAATCCAGGGATCGCAACATTTCTTTCCAGTTTCTAAAACCAATTCGGGGAAAAGCTTCACTGGATGGAACTTTTATAGCGTAAAAAAGTACAAGAGTGGAAAATGATTTTTTTTTCATTAATTTACAAAATGTTCTATTAAAAAAATCTGTCATATAACTGAAAGTATTCGTTTTATTCAGGGTTTTGTCTTCATAGATCTTCATTACCATTCGTTATTAAATGAGCTAATATCGACCGACTGAGAGAGAGAGAGAGAGAGAGAGAGAGAGAGAGAGAGCCTGTGCTCCACGACAAATTCTTTAATGTATATATATATATATATATATATTATATATATACATATATATATGTATATATATGTATATATATATATATATATATATGTACATATATATATATATATATATATATATATAACCACAGTATATTAATAGATATTTATACTCATACTGTACGCACACATATATATATACATATATATACATAAATATATTTATATATATACATATATACACACATATCTATATATATGCCTTATATACATAATATATATATATATATATATATATATACATATATATATATATATATATATATATTAAATAAAAGTGAAAGATTCACACTTACTCTCCCTGGCTTCCATAATGCTCTGTTCTTTTTATTCAATAATGTGCAATTATTATTACTTGGCTGTTATTTCATATATAATAAGTGAACATGGGCACATCTTAAGAATATATGTACACAATAGTAAACATCTGCCTAACATCAAAAAAAAAAAATCTTTTTCTACGAACAACACCTTCATTTCAAAATGAAATCATGTTTTTTCCAGGAAGCAAGAAAATAAGAGTGCTACAAATTTTAAAGGTGGCTATAGCAAAATACTATAAGACATCCCCGTCTCTTTAAAAACAGAATTCAAGGGGATAACAACAAAAGTATATTACTCTTCTGAGCAAAATCAAGAGGAAAGTACATAACAGGATCACATCTTTGAACATTGGAGCGCAAGCTTACCAAGGTTTGGAAAAAGGAATGATACCTGATAAGCTTAGATCCAAGTACTCGTACTTGGGATTTTATAATTCAATGTACTTCCACTTAGGGCAAATGTACTTTTAAGTACTTCATATCTACTCATGTTAATTCAACTTGCGTTGCAAATACAAGTTCACACACTTCAAGTTTCAACAGGTACTTTTATCGTGTCTGCAACCTGCCACTTCAGTTTAGCAAGAGTACTTTTTTGTTAGGCCATTCTTTACAGAATTGCGAAACCAGGTGATACTACTGGAAATTTTAAGGATGTCTACAAATAGTCGTGCTATATCCGACCCTCACAAACATATGCTACTGCCTTGTAGGAGCATATTCTCCCACTTACAGCTCTTTGAGCCTAGATTCGATGCCTAAAAAAGATTGAAGTCAGAATACGATATTGATAACCGTATGTTTCTCCTTTAGAAAAATGCTACGAAACAAAAAATGACAATATAATAATAAATAACTTGTTTATTTGTATTTGTATTTGAACTTGAATATATTGTTAAGTTCTTGTATTTTAGGTTTATTTGAGTACTTACACTTGAAATTAAGAACTGCCATTTATACTTAAACCCAAACTTGATGATGTATATGATCACCTAAAAGGCGATCATAGATTACACAATAAAGCTGGAGAAAAAATAGGCTCAAATTGAAGCTGTATATTACATTTACAGACTATGAGAAAGGTTCTGTTTCTGTCAAAAATTCAGCAGTAATGAAACCCCTTTAAAGACAAGGAATAAATTAATTTTATGTTAGAACACTGTCCTCATGGTAAGGGTAAAAGAGCCTCTCTAGCTATGGTAAGCAGGTCTTCTAAGAGAAGGACACTCCAAAATCAAACAATTGTTCTATAGTCTTGGGTAGTGCCGTAGCCTCTGTACCTTGGTCTTCCGCCATCTTTGGTTAGAGTTCTCGTGCTTGAGGGTACACTCAAACACACTATTCAATCTTATTTCTCTTCCTCTTGTTTTGTTAAAGTTTTTATACTTTATAAAGGAAATTTTCTTTTTGATGTTACTGCTCTCAAGATAATTTATTTTTCATTGTTTCCTTTCCTCGCTGGGTTACTTTTCCTGTTGGAGCCTCTGGACTTATAGCATACTGCTTTTCCATCTATGGTTGTAGCTTAGCAAGAAATAATAATAATAATAATAATAATAATAATAATAATAATAATAATAATAATAATAATAATAATAATAATAATAATAATAATAATAAAATCACCAACTGACAATCATCTGAAAAAATCTCATTATTTCAATGTATCTAAATTATAGCACAAGAACTGCAACAGAGTTCGAACAATAGACGTCAGATGAGGTTAAATGAGCGTAGATCAGTTACTCAAAACATAAAAGAAAGAGCACAGACGTCTATGGCATTTTATAAAATTAGTGCACTCGAGCCGTCAAAAATGACACTCGAGATGTGCACACAGACACACGTACACACGAATTAAACCCATTCCCGCCACCAACCCCCCCCCCCCACTTTTTCATAACTACAATTCGTTGGTTCGGCAATTTGTGAGAGTGAGTATTCTGAGTGTGCTTCTCGGGGTAACCCCTCTCGCTAGGGTATGACTACTCCTTTCCCATCAAAGCGAGAAAGGAAAGTCATATATATATATATATATATATGTGTGTGTGTGTGTGTGTATATATATATATATATATATATAAATAGATAGATATAGATATAGATGTAAATATATAACATACATATATATCTATATCTATTATCTATATAACCTAGCCACCAATGGGTGCCGGTTCCAAGCCCGGATAAATAGGGAGGGTTGGTGTCAGGAAGGGCATCTGGCCGTAAAAACCTGTGCCAAAACCTTAAATGGAATGAGCCGAAATAGGGAAAGAGGTAATGCTGGGGCGTACTCCGTAAACGACGCACAGAGACATCGCCTTAACTCTGTGATAAGGCGAGGGCTACTGCACCAGGAGTGGGTGCAGCTAAAGAAGCGAGGTCACTTTGGACTCAGAATATGTCAACTTAATGTTGGGTCCATGACTGGGAGAGGTAGAGAAGTGGCTGACTTCATGAGGGAAAAGAGAGTAGATGGTATGTGAGTGCAGGAAACGCGATGGAAGGGAAATAAAGCTAAAGAGTTGGGTGATGGATATAAGCTATATTATAGCGGAGCAAATAAACAAGGTAGGAATGGAATTGGCATAGTACTGTCTGGTGAGCTGAAAAATGTGGTGATAGAAGTGCATAGAAAGAATGACCGTATCATCAGATTGAAGATGTGTTGTGGAGGAGAGATTCTGAATATTATAAGTGCATATGCACCTCAAGTTGGTTGCACAGAAGAGGAGAAGGGAAATTTCTGGAGAGACATGGATGGAGTAATGCAAGAACTGGAAGAACGGGAGAGGGTCATAGTGGGGGCAGATTTGAATGGCCATGTTGGAAGTGAGAATGAGGCAATTGGTCGGGTGCATGGGGGCCATGGAATTGGGGAGAGAAACCCAGAAGGAGAGAGTGTTGTGGACTTTGCTGTGTCATTTGACATGGAAATATTAAACACATTTTTTTAAGAAGAAAAGGGAACACCTAATATCTTATAGGAGTGGGGGAAGATGCTCCCAGATAGACTACTTCCTGTATAAAAGGATAAAACTGGTGGAGGTCAAGAACTGCAAGGTTAACCCAGGTGACCATGTAGCCCCCCAACACAGACTGCTATGTATGGACTTAGGCCTAAAAAGGGAAAGAAAAGCTAAAGCTAAAGGGATACGGAAAATTAAATTGTACAAACTAGTGAGAGAAGGAGATGAGAGAGTTTAAGAGAAGGGTTTTGGGGGATATTGATAGAGGAATTGTCGATGTTCAAGAATGGTGGACACGAAATGCAGCAGTAATGAGAAGGCATGGGAAGGAGCTGCTAGGAGAGACATCTGGTATCATATGGGAAGAAAAGGAGAGTTGGTGGTGGAGTTAAGAAATAAATTCCGGGAAAAGCAGAGACCTGCATGTGGTATTCATTGACCTTGAAAAGGCTTATGACCGAGTCCCAAGACAAGAGGTATGGAGGAGTCTGAAGGAGAGCAGGGTGCCAGAGAAATACGTTCGACTGATACAAGAGATGTACCGTAATGTATTTACTAGAGTGAGGAGCAGTGCATTGGAGACAGAGGGTTTTGAGGTGAGAGTAGGATTACACCAAGGGTTAGCTCTGAGCCCAATTATCTTTAACATAGTTATGGACGTTTTAATAGAAGAGGTAAGGAAGGCAGTACCATGGAACATATTATATGCAGATGATATTGTTCTGTGTGCAGAGAGCAGGGAAGATCTGGAAATGAAATTTGAAAGGTGGAGCCAAGTACTGGAGGACAGAGGAATGAGAATAAGTAGATCTAAGACAGAATATATGTGTACCACCAGTGAGGGGGATGATAGAGAAGGTATTCATCTTAGAGGAGAACAGATAAAGAGAGTTGATAAGTTTAAGTATTTGGGATCCTTTGTTAACGCTGGAGGAGGTATGGAAGATGAAGTTAAACATCGGGTACAGGCAGGCTGGAAGAACTGGAGAGCAGCCTCAGGAGTTCTTTGTGACAAAAGAATACCACTGAGGTTGAAAGGAAAATTTCATAAGACAGTGGTAAGAACAGCAATGCTGTATGGAACGGAAACAGCAAGCATGAGGAAGACAGAGGAGAAGAAGATGGATGTGGCAGAAATGAGAATGCTTAGGTGGATGTCTAGGGTGACAAGAGAGGATCAGATAAAAAATGACCACATAAGGGGGTCGACAAAGGTGGTGGAAATATCAAAGAAAGTGCAGGAAGGGAGGCTGAGATGGTATGGACACCTGATGAGGAGAGATGAGGACCACGTTGGGAGACATACTATGGAGATGGAGGTTCAGGGAAGAAGAGGAGGAGGGAGACCAAGAAAGAGATGGAGGGACTGTGTGAGAGGAGACTTACATGAGAAGGGGATTGATGAGGCAGAAGCGCAGAATAGAAAAAGATGGAAACGGCTCATCCGCAACGGCGACCCCATATAAAAATGGGAACCAGCTGCGAAGAAGAAGAAGATCTATCTATCTATCTATCTATCTATCTATATATATATATATATATATATATACATATATATATATATATATATATATAAATGAAATACACCCACAATCTATGAAAAGATAAATTTATTTTGAGCTTTCCATGGTTTCATCTCCCTTCCTCTTCAAAAAACAAATTTGATTTTTGAGGAGGAAGGGAGATGGTCCCTTCGATAGCTCAAAATAAGTTTCCTTTTTTCATGTATTGTGGGTTTATTTCAATTATCATACATACACAGAAAACTATGTATTTTAATGTTTGCATATATATATATATATATATATATACATATCCATATCGAAATTGCATTTAACCGGGTAGTATACAGTATGTATTTTAACTGTAACAACCGTATAACAGTGCCAACCATGAAAAATTCACCGTTAATGATTTTTAGGACTCACAGTACAATGAGAGTTCAACAGCTTCACAGTACAAAAACAGTAAATGGCGTTGAACATTGCGTTCTGAATCATTAATGTAGTTTGAAAGAACAAGTCTATGAATCCAAGGAAACAAGAAAGGCTGCAAAATCGTATAAAAACATAATTCAATTAACCTCTGTATATATACTTAAACTTACGTAAATAGGTGAAAGGTTTCCTTTTAGAATACTGCATCGGTTACTAAAATTGGAAATTAATATCCTTGAATTATTTTGACTGTCACCAAACAGTTCGCCAATTTCAAAAAGTTTACAATCGAAAGAGTTTACAAAACAATTAGTATGCTGGTCTGATATATGTTTAAAATCTAAGTGGCTTCCCCGACAGGCTGTTGACATGTGAATAATTAATAAACAGGAGATTAATCGGCTCCCTGAAGAGATCATCAAAAGCCACATTTCTCTGCAAAATGAGATTTTGACGGCAATGAAGCTTTGATGGAACGCATGTCTCTCTTTGCAGAGTCAACAGGGATTTGAGGCTCTTCATTCTTTTATCAAATTATTTCCTCCCGCTGTCTAATTGCCAATTGGTAATGATGGGGGACTTTTACCTGAACGCTCACAGCAAATCAGCCTAGTATGAATAGCCCTGACTAGTACAGCTTTGCTGATCAAGGGATACACAAACCCTTTCACCAGGGTAAGGAGTATATATGTATATATATATATATATATATATACATATATATATATATATATATATGTATATATATATATATATATATAGATACATATATATATAGATACATATATATATATATATATATATATGTATATATGTATATATATATACAGTATATACAGTATATATGTATGCAATTGTATGTGTATATACATATATATGTATATATATATATATATATACATATGTACATATGTATATATATATATATATATATGTGTGTGTGTGTGTGTGTGTGTGTGTGTATGATAAACTTTTGCACATTTAAACGTGTTTTTCATATTTCAAATAAGCCATATATATATTAATACATTAAAGTCTGGATTCTGTTAACGAACTCGGGATCAGAGCTGCAGGCGGTATCACTCAAAGACTATAGTATCAGACCTACCGGGATTTTAACCCTAGTCCAGGATACCTGTATGCCAGGGACCATGCCACTCAGCCACGAAGAAAGATAAAAGTCAATGACAATTCTTCTGTACATGTACCTGTCAAATTCAAGTTTTCTGTACTTAGAATTGAAATCAACCCATCTTCACCATCGTAGCTAATTGGTAGGTTTGGGACTTGGCATTCGATTAATGATAAATTTTTGCCCATTTAAACGTGTTTTCCATATTTCAAATAAGCCATATATATTAATACATTAAAGTCTGGATTCTCTTAACGACCTCGGGATCAGAACCCCATGCAAAATCATTCAAAGATTATAATATCAGACTGGCCGGGATTTGAACCTTGGTCCAGGATACCTGTATGCCAGTGACCATGCCACTCAGCCACAAAGAAAGATAAAAGTCATTGACAATTCTTTTGTACATATACCTGTCAAATTCAGGTTTTCTGTACCTAGAATTGTCATTGAAGAAAAATTAAGTAAAACAAAATTAAACATTAAACTTTTTTATTACCCTCAAGTACAGCAACTCAAACAAAAGACTGTCGAAGACCCCGGTATAAGAGTTATGGCACAGACCTTTGCATAAATACTGAATTGCTTGGGTTATGTCACATTACCTATGGTGAAGAAGCCATAGTACAGAGGGTATGGCTCACATGCTCTATAAACTTTATATCACAGATGCTATGGTATAAAAGCTATGGTGCAGTAAGGACTATGGCACAGTCTATGGTGCAAAAATTATGGTACACCGACTCTGACCCACAAGCTACATAAAAGATATTGCATAGAAGTTATGGTACAAAATATACTTTGCCTCGCAGAAGCATTACCACAAAGGTTACAGGACAATGGCTAAGGCACATAACCTATGTTGCACAATACCAGGTACAGAGGATATGGTTCAAAGGATATAAAAAAACTATGACACGGAAGTTATGGTATCAAAACTATGATGCTGAGATTTTGGCACAAAGCCACAGGCACAAGGCCCTGGCGCAAAGATAATGTGTCAAAGGCTATATAAAATTATTCTACAACTTCCATTGTACAAAAACTATGGTGCCGAGGCAAGGGCGTATAGCCAAAGTTACAAAAGTAATGGCATAGAGGCTTTGTAGAAATTATGGCACAAACGTTGTAATACAATCACTATGGTTCACTGGCAGCATAAAAGTTATGGCACATAATCTATGGTACATATGTGAGGGTGTAGAAGCTATGGCACAGAGACCAGAGTGCAAAAGCCATGATTTAGAGACTATGGCACAAAAGCCATGGTCTAGAGACTATGGCTCAAAGGCTATATAAATGTTATGGCCCAAAGGCCTTGGCCTAGAGACTATGACGCACAAGCTCACAAGCTCTATACATATATATATATATATATATATATATACATGTATGTGTATATATATCATGGTGGACAGGCTATGGCGCTTGGAACAGAGGCCTTAATAAAGAAGCATAGACCAGAGGCTATGAGTCACAGGACATATGAACGTTATGGCACAAGGGCCATAACTCAGAAGCTATAGTGCAGAGGATATGGGACATAGCTTATGGCACAGAAGCCATGGAACAAATGCCAATCCACATAAATTATTGTTCACGGGGTATAAGAACCCCGCCCGTAGAAGGCATGGTGCAGAGGATAAGGCACATGACCTATGACACAAAACCCACACAAACCATTTAATGTGATAGCATAAAGGCTATTGCTCATAACGTATGGTTCAAAAGGCATGGTACAAAGTCTTTGGGTCACAGACCATGATTATAAATGTTTTGGCACAAAAATCATGGTACATAAGCTATGGTGCATATGCTATGCCGTAGAAACGATGACGCAGAAGCTGTGGCTCAGAAATTATGATTCAGAGGCTATGGCTGACAGAAAGTATAAAGGTTTTAGCATTGAAACTAGTGTGCTGAGGCCATGACACATAGCCTATGGCACAGAGGCCTTTGCCATGAACTAGAGCACAGAAGCTACCACACAGGCTATATATCAAAGGCAGTGATGGACAATTTAAACCTTTGAGAACATTGGTCATATAGTCACTAGCTGACTAAAGATTTCTCCAGTCCGGTAAGCAAAACAATTGTTGGGGGACAATTCAATTAACACACTCCCATGCCCACTACCCAGAAATTATCCATTGCAGTAGAAGTAAAAAAATCGACAGGAAATTATATAAGGAAAAATAATAGATTATAGCGAGGTAACAAAGGAACCTCGTTTATCAAGAATATAGTACAAAAAATGAAAAGAGGAACAAAAAAACTAGAAGCATGAAAAATTTTCATGTGGGAACGTTAAATGAAAATCTTGAATAGGAGAGAAAACTGTAAGAGAGGAGATATCCTGCTGACAAAATATACAGTAATTGAAAAACACTGAAGAGGGAAGGCAACAAGTAATAACACACGCTGTACGATAACATCAACAGATGAACAAATAAGAAAAGAAGGCTAATACGATGAGAAAAGATAGCAAGGATATGAAGTGGAAGAAGATAAGTAAAGAAGACAGAGTAAAAGAATATAGGATACCGTGAAATAACACAATAGATTACTCGAAAGAAAATACTAAAAGGAGAGACGGACAAATAAAAAAGAACATAAACATATAGTAATTTTAACCCTTTTTCCTAAAATCCAAGAAAATAAGGAGTGGGTGGCAAGTCATAATAACAGGAAACGTTGTAAAAATATATATAAAATTAGAAAAAAAGTGAAATGATTGCCTTGGATGTTTGCCTTTTCCCGTGTGTCCTGTGTGACGGGCCGAGAGAGGATGTGAACTCAAAGGCAGATTGGAAACGACTGAGTTATTTATTAAGGAACACACTTCTTTATATACAAAACCTCAAGGCAACAGGACATGACCTGTTCGAGAGACAGATAATGTTACTGAGCAAAACGGAGACATGATCATTCAGGTTCTTTTTAGTGCGAGGGAAGAGCGCAGATACAACCATAATATATACAAAATAATTATGTACAATTGTGTGACACACCGTTGGTACATGGCTCCCCCCCCCTAAAAATGACATACTGTACATGTTAAATAGGGCGCCCTGATCTAGAGAGGCGAACTGTAGGCGGGTCATCTGGCAGAAGATAAGTAGGTTTTAGACGATCAATTGAGACCCAGTCTTCTTTGCCCCGAATGTTTAGGAGGAATGCTTTCGGACTGCGTCGGATCACAAGGAAAGGGCCCGTGTAAGGGGGCGTTAGTGGTGGCTTGCTGGTGTCGTTGCGCAGGAAGACGTGCGTTGCAGAGTGCAAGTCAGTTGGTATGTGATGCTTTGCTGGGGGCTTGTAAGTCTGGCGGCATGGAGTGAATTTTCCCATGACGTAACGTATGCGCTGGAGATCGTAGGAGGAGGTTGTAGAAGGAAAAAATTCGGCAGGGACAACCAGTGGGTCGCCATACACCATTTCGGCTGCCGAGACGTCAAGGGCGTCTTTAGGAGTGGTCCTTAGTCCAAGGAGGACCCAGGGAAGCTGAGTAAACCAGTTGCAATCCTTGCAGCGGGACATCAAAGCTGCTTTGAGGGTGCGATGAAAACGTTCAACCCTTCCATTGGCAGCGGGGTTGTAGGCCGTTGTCTGATGTAGGGTGATGCCCAGGAGATTCGCTAATGACGTCCCTAATTGAGAGGTGAAAGTGGTTCCCCTGTCAGAAGTAATATGCTCAGGGATACCGAATCTTGAAATCCATCCAGAGAATAAGGCAGATGTACATGAGGCGGACGTTGCAGTTTCCATGGGAATGGCTTCAGGCCAACGAGTGGAGCGGTCGATGACGGTAAACAGGTAACGATGTCCTTGTGATGCAAGTAGGGGGCCTACAACGTCGACGTGAATGTGTGCGAAACGACGCTGAGGTTGAGGAAAGGTGCCCACTCCTGAATCCGTGTGTCGATGTACTTTGGAAGTTTGGCAAGAAGTACACGCACGGACCAAATCCTTAGCATCCTTAGAAATGCCGTGCCAAATGAACTTTGCCTTCAGCAGCTGTGCAGTAGAACGGCACGAGGGATGTGAAAGGCCGTGAATGAAATCAAACACCTGTCGGCGCATGGGAGCAGGAATCCAAGGTCGCGGTCTACCAGTACTGACGTCACAGAGGAGGGTGGTGTTGGAGTCTTCGAGGGGAAAATCCTCCCAACGGAGGGACGTGCAGGATGTCCTACAAGCTTGATACTCTGGATCCTGTCGTTGGGCTTCAGCCAGGGCGTTGTAATCCAATCCCAGTTGAACGGCAGCCAACCTGTTTCTTGACAGGGCATCGGCAACGGGATTCATTTTCCCAGGGACGTATTGGAGGGTGCAATTGTATTCAGCCACGGCGGAGAGATGTCGGCGTTGACGGGCGGACCAGGCGTCAAACTGTCAAGTGAAGGCGTGCACCAGAGGCATGTGGTCTGTACGAATGACGAAGGGCGTACCTTCTAAGAAATGGCGAAAGTGACGGACAGCCAAGTGCACCGCCAGCAATTCTCGATCGAAGGTAGAATAACCCGATTCTGCCTTGGACAGTTTTCTGCTGAAGAAAGCCAATGGGCGGGGTGAGCCTTTGACCACCTGCTCGAGTACTGCACCAATAGCGACGTCGCTGGCATCGGTGGAGAGAAGGAGAGGGGCGTGTGGGATAGGAAAAGTGAGAGCCACAGCAGTTGATAGGGCCTTCTTTGCATTGCAGAAGGCTGCTTCTTGAAGGGGACCCCACTTCAGGTCCTTTGGCTTGCCCTTGAGGGAAGCGTAGAGGGGAGCAAGAGTGGTGGCAATGGCTGGCAGAAAACAGTGATAATAGTTGATCATGCCCAAGAATTCCTGCAGAGCTTTGACGGTCGAGGGCGTGGGGAAATTCTGAACGGCTGCTACCTTCTCAGGGAGGGGATGAACTCCTTCAGGAGTGATACGGTGCCCTAAGAACGACACTTCGTTGGTGCCAAAGGTACACTTGTCGTACTGGACTACAAGGCCGTTTTGTTGCAGGCGGTCGAGCACGATGCGCAGGTGACGGAGGTGTTCCTCTTTTGAGGAGGAGAACAGAAGTATGTCGTCCACATAACATACACAGAAAGGGAGGTCCCCTAAGATGCCATCCATGAGATGTTGAAACGTTGCCCCAGCATTACGAAGGCCAAAACAGGAGTAATTGAAGGTGTATGTGCCAAACGGAGTGGTGATGGCGGTCTTGGGGATGTCTTCCGGGTTCATAGGCACCTGATAATACCCCTTCAGGAGATCGAGCGTAGAGAAATCCTTCGCTTTGTGCAGGTAGGAGGTTACATCGGCAATGTTTGGGAAGGGGTAGTGATCCGGTTCTGTTTGCATGTTCAGGCGCCTGTAATCCCCGCACGGACGGGGGGAGCCGTCTTTCTTCAGAACGATGTGTAAGGGTGACGACCATGGGCTGGAGGCCTTTTGGCAAAGGCCCATTTTCTCCATTTCGGCGAACGTCTGTTTGGCGGCTGCCAATCGTTCCGGTGCTAGACGTCTGAATTTTGCGAAGACTGGGGGTCCCGTCGTCTTGATATGGTGATAAATACCGTGCTTGGCAGGAACCGTGGGCGTTTGGCGAAGTTCTGGACGGAAAACTTCCGGGTACGACGTGAGGAGGTGGGCGTAGGCATCCGTGGGGGCGCTGATGTGGAGAGCGCGGTCAGAGGGGGCGGGTTGAAGAGGTGTCGACAAGTACGAGTCTGCGTTGACCAATCGTCGGTGGGCGACATCGACCAGAAGGTGGAAATGAGAGAGGAAATCTGCACCGAGGATTGGAATTGTGACGTCAGCAATGAGAAACTTCCAATTGAATTTACCGTTTCCGAACGATAATGTGAGGTTCTCGTAACCGTAGGTGGGTATCGCAGATCCGTTGGCAGCTACCAAGCGGACGTCGGCAGATGTAGATAGACTACGTTGTGCCTTGAAGAGTTTCCTTGGCAAAAGAAAACGACAAGCACCTGTGTCTACCAAAAATCGCACGCCCGTTCCTGCATCCTGTAAAAAGAAAAGATTAGAAACATGGGAGGCCACCGCCACAAGCGATGAACTACTTACACGTTTTTTGGCCACTGACAATCTTTGGCACATTTCTTCGCGGTTGCCCCGAATCTGAAGTGGTAGTAGAAAAACTGCGGCGGATGGAAGGTAGAAAGTGGCTGTAGAAGTCGTTCGTTGGGGCGCGAGCGATTGGTGGGTGGTGGGCGGCTTTGTTGCCGCTTCGTCACGTCACAAGGTAGGCGTGTATGTCCTACGGCATTCATGTCAGCTTCGGTTGACGTTGAATAGGCATCCTCGTCGTCAGGGGTGGAGGCGTTGATGGAGGTCTTGAAGTGGCTGTCCATAAGGGCGTCGGCTTAGGTCATCAAGTCCTTTATGAGTAAACTATCGACATCGGGTATGGCAGTGCGCACAGGTTCAGGTAAACGGCGTATCCAAAGGGCACGGAGTAGATTCACCTCACGAGGAGAGCCGTCTGCGGCAGGTTGAAGGCGAGCGATACTGGTCATTTCCCTGAGGGCAAGCGAAGCCCTTTGGTCCCCCAACGGTTGTTGCGAGAGCTGAAAAAGCTTTGCTATACGGGCGGCTGGCGACGGCGAGTACTGCTGCAGAAGGTATGATTTGAGGTCGTCATACGCTATTGGGGTGTCTCCTTGTTCACAAAGCCAGTCGGATATTTCTGGGAAGGTGTCCTTAGGTATCGCCGCGAGAACATAATCCGCTTTGGTGGTTGAGCGAGTCACGCCCCTGATATGAAATTGGACTTCTGCGCGCTGAAACCAAGCAAACGCCTCTCCGCTGGCAAACGATGAAAGTTTGAATGGCGCGGCCGCAGCACCAACTGCCGTAGAGTCCGCCATAGTACCAACGATGAAGGGGCGAGGGGGTGGGGGTGGAAGGCGGTGGGAGCGAGTGGACTTCCGGGGTCACCAATGTGACGGGCCGAGAGAGGATGTGAACTCAAAGGCAGATTGGAAACGACTGAGTTATTTATTAAGGAACACTCTTCTTTATATACAAAACCTCAAGGCAACAGGACATGACCTGTTAGAGAGACAGATAATGTTACTGAGCAAAACGGAGACATGATCATTCAGGTTCTTTTTAGTGCGAGGGAAGAGCGCAGATACAACCATAATATATACAAAATAATTATGTACAATTGTGTGACACACGGTTGGTACACCTGTTATGGTTGGAAGCAGTGCTTACACACCTTATGAAAGTGTACCTCATTTTAGCCAGTTCTCATAGAGACAAATATGAAAGAACTGCTTGGGACTTTATACGAAGTAATGGAATGTGGCAGATTTATGAGCGTCTTAGTTCTTAACGGAAACTCGACCTGAACATAACTGATTTTTATCAAACGAGATAGCAATCTTATATACAAAAGGTTGAGGGTAACAATGGCATAAAACTCTAACAATGTAAAACATGCAATGGCGAGCTTAAACAACTTTTTTATTATAAGTGCATGCAAAAGAGAGAGAGAGAGAGAGAGAGAGAGAGAGCGCATTACAGTGTATGATAGTGTATGGAATAGGCGTGCATTACAGAGATCTGAAATAACTGGAAGATCTAACTAGGCTCTACAAGTGCAGGCAGGGGTTTGGAGTTTATTAAGTTATTTCAAAGGTATAATAGAATATCTTTTATTCATTGATTTGCTTTTATGTTTTTGTTATAGCAAGGGTTATCGGTGATATACACGATGAATTACGTCTACGACAGGAATTTCTTTTGACCAATATAATAGATAAAATGAGAAAAAAACGCACCCGAATTGCTTCATTGAATTCAATTTGCTTAGTAAACTACAAATGTTGGGAATGGCTCTCTCTCTCTCTCTCTCTCTCTCTCTCTCTCTCTCTCTGCTCGGGGACCCGAATTCGAAGGTCCTACCGAACAAGAGGAAACTGAAGCTGCCTGAATATAAAGAATTCCCCTGTTCACCTAAACAGCAAATTATGTACCTAATTGTTAATCGAACGTTGTGGGTCTAAGCTAGGCTGGAGTTAGAAAGAAATGAAGAAGGAAGGAAATCCGACGGAATTGTCTATCTCCTTCAAAAATAACCTATTTATATATATTCATACATAGGCTATATATATATATATATATATATATATATATATATATATATATATATATATATATATATATATATATATATATCATCAAACGGTAGAGCCTTACCTTACCGAGGTGAAACAATTAATGCGGCTCTCTCTCTCTCTCTCTCTCTCTCTCTCTCTCTCTCTCTCTCACTAGGTACCAAGAGACGATGGGTTGAACGCGTTTTACCCGACCGAGACGCAGCCATGAAAAAAAGTATGAAGTAATTCCAACTGTTTTCGTTCATCTCTTACAGAATAGGTAGTCTATAAAAAATGACCAATAAAAGAAAAACAACAAACATTACGAAAATGAAAGCATTCTTCAATTCTGCTGTACATAAAATTTAATCATGTTTATAAAATATATCGCATAAATCTGAAATAAAAAGACATTATTCTTTCAGAAACATACTAAAGATTTCGAGAAAGACTACCTCACATTGATTTTACTTCCCGACGCCAGGATGAGCAGCCATGCGTCCTAAAGCTTGCAAAGCGACTTAAATTTTTACATACGCGGCGAACTGCACACAGGTTCACGACAAAAACTTTTATCACGAGTGTCCCAACTGGTGATACATGGACTGAAGCGTTGGCAGGTATCTAAATTATTATATATGCAATTTTGAGGACCTCCGGTTACAAAATTGTTTATTTTTTCGATATAAGGTAGTGAATTGCCTTTTTCATTTCTCCCAAAATATTTGGATAGACATTTTCCAAAAACGATTTTGAGTTTTCTACCAGGCATCATAAGATTGGCTTTATTGTCATTGATCTTCCACTCATTCCATACCATCCGAAAGACCTTTTCTTTAGGTAGACAATTTCCCAAATGAAATTTATTTTGAATTACCTCCCAGACACCATAAGCTTGGCTTTACTGCCAGTGATTTTGCATTCCTTCATTACCATTCCCAGTACAATTTTACTGATTCATACATTAGAGCAAATTTACCAGCATACTGCAAAACAGGCCAATGGTATCTTACTTCGCTCCTCTGTTTCATACCGTTAGCAGCCATGATTTGTTTATAAATATATCGAAAAAGGTCTAGAATCTTTTTAGACTGGTCTTGGTACTGGAGCTTTCGCTTGAAAGCTGGAAATACTCAAAATCTGCATTGAAATGCGAGTGGGAATGTCATAAAACGCGCTATGTCTTGTCAAGTTATGCTTCGTTTGTGGTTAACTTTAAACATTATATGTAAAATTTATGTTGTACTCTGCTGTATACAGTGTGGCTCTGTTTGAGTTTGTTATATAAAATCAATTATTGAGATTTGATATTTTAGTTACAAGTAGATTGTGATCTGATCAAGGCTACTTATGGACACCCAGAGTATTTAGTAGAAGTTGTAAGAGATAGGAAAGCAAGTAGAAAGCTAATAAATGGGTCAAGTTTGGGTTTATTGGAAATCAAGGCAAGTGAGCGCTAAAGATATGCCAATTTCATTCGACAATGTAGGTTGTTCTTACTGATGGTTAAAGCAGATCCAAATACATAAAACCTCTTCAAATACTTTGTAAATTTATACAGCGGGTGTATGTAAAGGTTTCTTACTAATTTAAAAATGCACTTTCTCTCTCTCTCTCTCTCTCTCTCTCTCTCTCTCTCTCTCTCTCTCTCTCTCTCTCTCTCTCTCTCTCTCTCTCTCTCCAAAAGCAAGCACCTTCATAAGAGACATGCATGCCACAGAACCAATATAAAGGGGATTCAAAACTCCTCAACTTTTTCCAATCTCATTACCAATTCTTGAGCATAATTCTGTGTCTGGGAAGTGGAGGAGAAATGTGATTTCAATTTCATTCTTCTGGCCAAGTTAATTGAAAAAGAAAGTTATATGTTTTGGTAAAGGATCAAACGTACGAATGAAATATCAAATATTGCAGGCATTTTATCCTTAGCTCTAAAAAGCATTCCAGCCGTCAATTAAGAAGTCTATCTTTACAGTATTCAATCTTGGACCATAATTTGAATTAATATAAGAATCAAAAGAATTAATGCTTTCGAAAATGTTAACTTCAAACATAATTTACTTAGATGAACATTAATTAATTACGTTTTAGCTGGAAAAAAAGCAAGATTTATTTCAAGAAAGTTACTGCGTCTGACGAAATCATCTTTTAAAAGAAAGTGCTAAATTTTTATCCCAAATAAAAATTGTTTAAAAACTTGGATCAAGCATCCTATTTTCAATACAAATAATGCAGCAAATAACATTAACTGTTCATCTGTCTGAATAAAACAAAAAGCATTTTAACCCCGACCTTCAGAATTTATATTGCATTTTAACCCTGATGTACCAACCGTGTGTCACACAATTGTACATAATTCCTTTTGTATATAATATGCTTGTATCTTCGCTCTTCCCTCGCACTCAAACGAACATGAAAATTCATGTCTGCTGTTTTGCTCTGAATATTATCTGTCTTGTAAACTTGTTATGTCCTGTTGCCTTGAGGTTTTGTATATAAGGAGAGTGTTCCACAATAATATAACTCAGTCGCTCCCACTGCCTTCCACCCCCACTTCCCTCGCCTCTCCATCGGTGGTACTATGACAGAGGCTGACTCTACTCCGGCAGTTGGCACTGCGGCCGCTCCATTGAAACTTTCACCCTTCGCCAGTAGAGAAGCGTTCGCTTGGTTTCAACGCACTGAAGTCCACTTTCGTATCAGGGGCGTGACTCGCTCAACCACCAAAGCGGATTATGTTCTCGCGGCGATACCCGAGGACACCTTCCCAGAAATATCCGACTGGCTTTGTGAACAAGGAGACACCCCAATAGAGTATGACGCCCTCAAATCATACCTTCTGCAGCAGTACTCGCCGTCGCCAGCCGCCCGTATAGCAAAGCTTTTTCAGCTCTCGCAACAACCGTTGGGGGACCAAAGGGCTTTGCTTGCCCTCAGGGAAATGACCAGTATCGCTCGCCTTCAACCTGCCGCAGACGGCTCTCCTCGTGAGGTGAACCTACTCCGTGTCCTTTGGATACGCCGTTTACCTGAACCTGTGCGCGCTGCCATACCCGATGTCGATAGTTTACCCATAAAGGACTTGATGACCAAAGCCGACGCCCTTATGGACAGCCACTTCAAGACCTCCATCAACGCCTCCACCCCTGACGACGAGGATGCCTATTCAACGTCAACCGAAGCTGACATGAATGCCGTAGGACATACACGCCTACCCTGTGACGTGACGAAGCGGCGACAAAGCCGCCCACCACCCACCAATCGCTCGCGCCCCAACGAACGACTTCTACAGCCACTTACTACCTCCCATCCGCCGCAGTTTTTCTACTACCACTTCAGATTCGGGGCAACCGCGAAGAAATGTGCCAAAGATTGTCAGTGGCCAAAAAACGTGTAAGTAGGCCGTCGCTTGTGGCGGTGGCCTCCCATGTTTCTAATCTTTTCTTTTTACAGGATGCAGGAACAGGCGTGCGATTTTTGGTAGACACGGGTGCTTGTCGTTCTCTTTTGCCTAGGAAACTCTTCAAGGCACAACGTAGTCTGTCTACATCTGCCGACGTCCGCTTGGTAACTGCCAACGGATCTGCGATACCCACCTACGGTTACGAGAACCTCACATTATCGTTCGGAAACGGTAAATTCAATTGGAAGTTTCTCGTTGCTGACGTCACAATGCCAATCCTGGGTGCGGATTTCCTCTCTCATTTCCACCTTCTGGTCGATGTCGCCCACCGACGAAATGTCAACGCAGACTCGTACTTGTCGACACTTCTTCAACCCGCCCCCTCTAACCTCGCTCTCCACATCAGCGCCCCCACGGATGCCTACGCCCACCTCCTCACGTCGTACCCGGTAGTTTTCCATCCAGAACTTCGCCAAATGCCCACGGTTCCTGCCAAGCACGGTATTTATCACCATATCAAGACGACGGGACCCCCAGTCTTCGCAAAATTCAGACGTCTCGGCAGCCGGAATGGTGTATGGCGACCCGTTGGTCGTCCCTGCTGAGTTTTTTCCTTCTACAACCTCCTCTGACGATCTCCAGCGCATACGTCACGTCGTGGGAAAATTTACTCCGTGCCGCCAGACTTACAAGCCCCCAGCGAAGCATCACATACCAACGGACTTGCACTCTGCAACGCACGTCTTCCTGCGCAATGACACCAGCAAGCCACCACTAACACCCCCTCACACAGGCCCTTTCCTTGTGATCCGACGCAGTCCGAAAGCATTCCTCCTAAACATTCGGGGCAAAGAAGACTGGGTCTCCATTGATCGTCTAAAACCTGCTTATCTTCTGCCAGATGACCCGCCTACAGTTCGCCTCTCTAGATTAGGGCGCCCTATTTAACATGTACAGTATGTCATTTTTAGGGGGGGAGCCATGTACCAACCGTGTGTCACACAATTGTACATAATTCCTTTTGTATATAATATGCTGGTATCTTCGCTCTTCCCTCGCACTCAAACGAACATGAAAATTCATGTCTGCTGTTTTGCTCTGAATATTGTCTGTCTTGTGAACTTGTTATGTCCAGTTGCCTTGAGGTTTTGTATATAAGGAGAGTGTTCCACAATAATATAACTCAGTCGTTTCCAATCTGCCTTTGAGTTCACACCCTCTCTCGGCACTGTCACACTGACCTTCAGAATTTATCTTTGAAGAGATGAAACAAAAATATATGGGAAAGCCAGCGTTTAACAGGGAAAAATCCCCCAACATAATATTTATCCCCTAGAAAAAATTAGAAAATAAGAAATAAGAGGGTTTATATCTTTCATTTCAAGCAAACAATTAATCAGGAAAATGAAAGAGAGAATAATATCCCGAACATTAGAAATTGCTTATTCCAAAGAACGACGAATTATGAGAACGGATTGAAGTGTGGACAAGATTAGACCGAAGCGAGAGAGCATGCTCTGCTAGATGAAGATTCTCATCACACATACTTTCAGAGGCCTTGAGGGAAAAAATAGATATAAATTCTACCTTCCAAGAGAAGGCGGGGGAGCGGGGGGTGGGGAGCTTGGTGAGGGGTTTGGGGGGGGGGGATCTCCACAAGGTCTTCTCCTTTTTCCATTTACGCTGCAATGTGTGAAAACCCATTCGTTGCTAAATAGGGCGTTAAAAGGGAGTTTTAGGACATTTTTATGCTGCTGGAAAATACTG
>NC_090725.1:51109196-51114196 GCF_036898095.1 Palaemon carinicauda | reverse complement strand
CCCATGCAAAATCACTCAAAGATCATAATATCAGACCGGCCGGGATTTGAACCCTGGTCCAGGATACCTGTATGCCAGTGACCATGCCACTCAGCCACAAAGAAAGATAAAAGTCATTGACAATTCTTCTGTACATATACCTGTCAAATTCAGGTTTTCTGTACCTAGAATTGTCATTGAAGTAAAATTAAGTAAAACAAAAATGAAAAATAAACTTTTTTATTACCCTCAAGTTAAGCAACTCAAACAAAAGACTGTCGAAGACCCCGGTATAAGAGTTATGGCACAGACCTTTGCATAAATACTGAATTGTTTGGGTTATGTCACATTACCTAGGGTGAAGAAGCCATAGTAGTACAGAGGGTATGGCTCACATGCTCTATAAACATTATATTACAGATGCTATGGTATAAAAGCTATGGTGCAGTAAGGACTATGGCACAGTCTATGGTGCAAAAATTATGGTACACCGACTCTGACCCACAAGCTACATAAAAGATATTGTATAGAAGCTATGGTACAAAATCTACTTTGCCTCGCAGAAGCATTACCACAAAGGTTACAGGACAATGGCTAAGGCACATAACCTATGTTGCACAATACCAGGTACAGAGGATATGGTTTAAAGGATATAAAAAAGCTATGACACGGAAGTTATGGTATCAAAACTATGATGCTGAGATTTTGGCACAAAGCCACAGGCACAAGGCCCTGGCGCAAAGATTATGACTCAAAGGCTATATAAAATTATTCTACAACTTCCATTGTACAAAAGCTATGGTGCTGAGGCAAGGGCGTATAGCCAAAGTTACAAAAGTAATGGCATAGAGGCTTTGTAGAAATTATGGCACAAACGTTTAATAAAATCACTATGGTTCACTGGCAGCATAAAAATTATGGCATATAATCTATGGTACATATGCGAGGATGTAGAAGCTATGGCACAGAGACCAGAGTGCAAAAGCCATGATTTAGAGACTATGGCACAAAAGCCATGGCCTAGACACTATGGCTCAAAGACTATATAAATGTTATGGCCCAAAGGCCTTGGCCTAGAGACTATGGCTCACAAGCTCACAAGCTCTATACATGTATATATATGTATATATATATATATATATATATATATATATATATATATATATATATATATATATATATATATATATATACACGTATGTGTATATATATTATGGTGGACAGGCTATGGCGTTTGGAACAGAGGCCTTAATAAAGAAGCATAGACCAGAGGCTATGAGTCACAGGACATATGAACGTTATGGCACAAGGGCCATGATTCAGAAGCTATAGTGCAGAGGATATGGGACATACCTTATGGCACAGAAGCCATGGCACAAATGCCAATCCACATAAATTATTGTTCACGGGGTATAAGAACCCCGCCCGTAGAAGGTATGGTGCAGAGGATAAGGCACATGACCTATGACACAAAAACCACACAAACCATTTAATGTGATAGCATAAAGGCTATCGCTCATAACGTATGGTTCAAAAGGCATGGTACAAAGTCTTTGGGTTACAGGCCATGATTATAAATGTTATGGCACAAAAATCATGGTACATAAGCTATGGTGCATATGCTATGCCGTAGAAACGATGACGCAGAAGCTGTGGCTCAGAAATTTTGATTCAGAGGCTATGGCTGACAGAAAGTATAAAGGTTTTAGCTGAGGCCATGGCACATAGTCTATGGCACAGAGGCTTTTGCCATGAACTAGAGCACAGAAGCTACCACACAGGCTATATATCAAAGACAGTGATAGACAATTTAAACCTTTGAGAACATTGGTCATATAGTCACTAGCTGACTAAAGATTTCTCCAGTCCAGTGAGCAAAACAATTGTTGGGGGACAAATCAATTAACACACTCCCATGCCCACTACCCAGAAATTATCCATTGCAGTAGAAGTAAAAAAATCGACAGGAAATTATAGATTATAGCGAGGTAACAAAGGAACCTCCATTATCAAGAATATAGTACAAAAAATGAAAAGAGGAACAAGAAAACAAGAAGCATAAAAAATTTTCATGTGGGAACGTTAAATGAAAATCTTGAATAGGAGAGAAAACTGTAAGAGAGGAGATATCCTGCTGACAAAATATACAGTAATTGAAAAACACTGAAGAGGGAAGGCAACAAGTAATAACACACGCTGTACGATAACATCAACAGATGAACAAATAAGAAAAGAAGGCTAATACGATGAGAAAAGATAGCAAAGATATGAAGTGGAAGAAGATAAGTAAAGAAGACAGAGTAAAAGAATATAGGATACCGTGAAATGACGACACAATAGATTACTCGAAAGAAAACACTAAAAGGAAAGACGGACAAATAAAAAAGAACATAAACATACAGTAATTTTAACCCTTTTGCTAAAATCCAAGAAAATAAGGAGTGGGTGGCAAGTCATAATAACAGGAAACGTTGTAAGAATATATAGAAAATTAGAAAAAAAGTGAGATGATTGCCTTGGATGCTTGCCTTTTCCCGTGTCTCCTGTTATGGTTGGAAGCAGTGCTTACGCACCTTATGAAAGTGTACCTCATTTTTGCCAGTTCTCAGAGAGACAAATATGAAAGATCTGTTTGGGATTTTATATGAAATAGTGGAATGTGGCAGACTTATAAGCGTCTTAGTTCTTAACGGAAACTCGACCTGAACATAACTGATTTTTACCAAACGAGATAGCAATCTTATATACAAAAGGTTGATAGTAACAATGGCATAAAACTCTAACAATGTAAAACATGCAATGGCAAGCTTGAACAACTTTTTATTATAAGTGGATAAGAGAGAGAGAGAGAGAGAGAGAGAGAGAGAGAGAGAGAGAGAGAGAGAGAGAGAGAGAAAACATTACAGTGTATGATCGTGTATGAAATACGCGTGCATTACAGAGATCTGAAATAACTGTAAAATCTAACTAGGCTCTACAAGTGCAGGTGGAGGTTTGGAGTTTATTTAGGCATTTCAAAGGCATAATAGAATATCTTTTATTCATTGATTTGCTTTTATATTTTTGTTATAGCAAGGGTTACCGGTGATATACACGATGAATTATGTCTACGACAGGAATTTCTTTTAACCAATATAATAAATAAAAGGAGAAAAAAAACGCATCCGAAATGCTTCATTGAATCCAATTTGCTTATTAAACTAAAAATGTTAGGGAATAGCTTTCTCTCTCTCTCTCTCTCTCTCTCTCTCTCTCTCTCTCTCTCTCTCTCTCTCTCTCTGCTTGAGGACCCGAATTCGAAGGTCCTACCGAACAAGAGGAAACTGAAGGTGCCTGAACATAAGGAATTCCCCTGTTCACCTAAACAGCAAATCATGTACCTAGCTGTTAATCGAACGTTGTGGGTCTAAGCTAGGCTAGAATTAGAGAGAAATGAAGAAGGAAGGAAAACCAATGGAATTGTCTATCTTCTTAATAGATAACTTATTTACAGTGTATATATATATATATATATATATATATATATATATATATATATATATATGTATGTATGTATATATATAAATATATAGATATATATATATATATATATATATATATATATATATATATATATATATATATATATATATATATATATATATATATATATATATATATATATATGCCGTCTAAACAGGAGAGCCTTGCCTTACCGGAGTGAAACAATAGATTGGTGTGCTCTCTCTCTCTCTCTCTCTCTCTCTCTCTCTCTCTCTCTCTCTCTCTCTCTCTCTCTCTCTAAGAAACAAGAGACGATGGGTTAAACGCGTTTTACCCGACCAAGACGCAGCCATGAAAAAAAAAGTCAAACAATTCCAATTGTTTTCATTCAACTCTTACAGAATAGGTAGTCTATAAAACATGACCAATAAAAGAAAACAACAAATATTACGAAAATGAAAGTATTCTTCAGTTCTGCTGTATATAAAATTTAATCATATTTATAAGATATATCTCATAAATCTAAAATAAAAAGACAATTCTTTGTAAAACATACTAAAGATTTCGAGAAAGACTATCTCGCATGGGTTCAACTTCCGAATGCCAGGATGAGCAGTTATGCGTCCTAAAGGTCGCAAAGCGACTTACATTTTTACATACGCGGCGAACTGCGCACAGGTTCATGACAAAAACTTATATCACAAGAGTCCCAACTAGTGATACATGGACTGAAGCGTTTGCAAGTCTAAATTATTATATATGCAATTCTGAGGACCTCTTGTTACAAAATTGTTTATTTTTTCGTTATATGGTTGTGAATTGCTTTACATTTCTCCCCAAACATTTAGATGGACACTTTCCCAAAACAATTTCATTTAGAGTTCCCTACCAGGCATTTTAAGCTTGGCTTTAATGTCACTGATCCCACATTCATTCCATACCATCCCAAAGACCTTTTCTTTATTTTGAAATACCTCCCAGACACCATATGGTTGGCTTTATTGCCAGTGATTTTGCATTCCTTCATTACCATTTTAAATAAATTTTTTTTTCTGATTAATCTGTTAATGCAAATTTACCAGCATACTATAAAACAAGCCAGAGATATCTTACTTCGCTCCTCTGTTTCATACCGTTAGCAGCCATGATTTGTTTATAAATATATCGAAAAAGGTCTAGAATCTTTATAGACTGGTCTTGATACCGGAGCTTTCGCTTGAAAGCTGGAATACTCAGAATCTGCATTGAAATGCGAGTGGGAATGTCATAAAACGCGCAATGTCTTGTCAAGTTATGCTTCGTTTGTGGTTAACTTTAAACATTATATGTAAAATTTATGTTGTACTCTGTGTGGCTCTGTCTGAGTTTGTTACATATAATCAATTTTTGAGATTTGATGTTTTAATTACAAGTAGATTGTGATCTGATTAAGGCCACTTATGGACACCCAGAGTATTTCGTAGAAGTTGTAAGCGATAGGAAAGCAAGTAGAAAGCTAATAAATGGATCAAGTTTTAGGTTTATTGGAAATCAAGGCA
>NC_090725.1:51096696-51104196 GCF_036898095.1 Palaemon carinicauda | reverse complement strand
TGGTGGCAGACTCTCCCAACCATTCCGTCAAAATCGGGTGGGCAGCCATATCTTTTGAGGACAGCCCACATGACAGGTCAAGGTACTTTGTCGAAGGCCTTTTTCAAATCCCAGAAGATGAACATTATGGGCTGTTGGTGTTCGAGTCTCTTCTCTTGTAGTTGTCGCACACAGAAGATCATGTCTATGGTCCCGCGGGAAGGTCGAAAGCCGCACTGGGACTCTGGCAGGACGTCTTTTTCGAGAATAAGGAGGCGGTCAAGGAGAATCCGAGCGAAAATCTTACTCGCGATGCTTAGTAGTGATATTCCTCGGTAGTTGTTACAGTTCTCCCTGTCTCCCTTCTTGAAGATGGTAATGATGTTTGCATCGCGGAAGTCACTGGGGGGGGGGTCTTGGTCTCCCATCAAACGGTTCCTCAAGCCGGGACCACCGTGAGTGAGGAGCTCCAACGGGATGTTGTCTGGCCCTGGGGCTTTGCCGGGCTTCATGCGCTGCAGGGCCTTGTTGAAGTCATGGATGGAGGGTGGTAGTGCCATCCAGTGACGGACGGGATGCTGCGGGGTCATTCGCAGGAGATCGTCTGGGGTGTCTGCTTGGTCATTGAGGAGGTTCTCAAAGTGAGACCTCCACCTGGCCAGGATGCCCTCGCTGTCGGTGATGGTCGTGGCCCCTTCCGCGTCCTTCAGGCTGCCCACTGATGACCGTGTGGGACCGAATATTTCTTTTGTTGCTGCATAGAAGCTGCGCAGGTCACGTTGGTCAGCGAAACTCTGTATTTCTGCAGCTTTCCTTTGCCACCAGGTGTTCTGGGCTTCACGGATACCTCTTTGGCAACCAGCTTCAGCTACCTTGTGAGCACATTTGTTAGCTGCTGTTGGTTGGTTTTCCACAGTCAGGCGTGCTTGTCATTTGGTTTCAATGAGAAGAGAGATGGTAGCATCATTCTCATCAAACCAATCCTGCCGTTTCTTGGTGGTGTAGCCTAGTGTTTCCTCCGCGGCACGGGCCATGGCGTTTCTGAGGGTGGTCCAGTGGTGCTCGACAGTGGCCTGACCCACAGGGTCTGCGAGGTATTGTTCGCAGGCCTCCTTGTAGTTCTGTGCCACCTGTGGGTTGCGGAGCTTACTACAATCAAAGCGTTGGTGTGGTACGCTGTCAGGTGCCCTTCTGGGTGGTCGTAGGGTCGTCACGGAGAGTCGGGAGATGAGGAGTCTGTGGTCCGTCCAGCAGTCGTCCACTCCGGGCATGGATCGGGTGATGCGGACGTCTCTTCGGTCTCTGGCTCTGGTCAGGACGTAGTCCAGGGTGTGCCAGTGTTTAGACCGTGGGTGTCTCCATGTGGTCTTTTGTCGCTTTGGTAACTGGAAGATGGTGTTGGTTACCACAAGTTGGTGTTCTGCACACAGACCCAGTAGGAGTTGGCCATTGGCGTTGCAATTTCCAATGCCATGGCGGCCGATGATTCCCTCCCACAGGCGATGGTCTTTGCCTATTCGGGCATTAAAGTCGCCAAGCACAACGAGCTTGTCATTGGCGAGCACTGCCTGGATGGTGCGGTCGAGCTGGGTGTAGAAGGCAGCTTTGTTATCATCGGTTGAGGTCATAGTCGGGGCGTAGACAGAGATCAGGGTGAGATGTCTGTCCCGCGTGATGGGGATGCGGACAGTCATCAGGCGCTCACTGATGGCCTTGGGAGCAAGGTTGCGCTGCTGCACTAGCTGGGAACGGATGGCGAAGCCGACACCGTGGATGCGAGGCTCCTCTAGGGCCTTGCCTTTCCAGAAGATGGTGTAGCCTGTTCCAGCTTCCCTGATGTTGCCCTCTTCGGGCAGTCTGGTCTCGCTAAGAGCCGCCACATCAACATTGAAGCGGGATAGCTCCTTGCAGACGAGGGCTGTACGTCGTTCCGGGCGGTTGGTGTTCGTCACGTCTTGGAGGGTGCGGATGTTCCACGTACCTAAGGTTGATATTTTTTTCTTGTTATTTCGACCGCATTAGTGGGATGTCCGCCAGCCGCGGTGAGCTGACCAGACGGGTTTGCTGTGTCCGATGTTTACCCCACCTTTTCTAGGGGCCTCCCCATGAGGGGTGGGCTGCGGTGTCCTCAATAGGCCAGCCCAGTCACGGGTCCAGCTGCCGAACTCTAGTGTCCCGGCACCGTCACCAGAGAGCGACTGAATCTTAGACTCGCCGCCTGAGTGCAGTCGTGGGCTAAGGGCCTGCCCCCTTCACCCCCAGTGCTGTCGCCTCAGGACTTGCTGGTGGTGATGATGATGATGATGGTGAGAAAGAGATGAAGAAGGGTGGATGAAACGACAGAATGCCAGTAGCTAGGTATAGTTTTGGGTGGTCGCGGCTTTGCAACGGCCACGCACACACACTTGGCCCACATCATTTTCACCGAGGCTCAAAACATATGAGACAGGCGGCTTCTCCGATGTTGGTTGCATCGGGCTGCCGTGTTCTTGTTATGTCAAGGCCCGAGTTGTTGCCTGCCCAATAGGCATTTCTCTCTTCCGCCGGCGCTGGGAAGCTCCGCCATTGGGGTCTTGTTTGGTTTGATTTTGGAGTTTTCCTTCTCCTAGCCTTTGCCTATCTTAAAATAAAGGAGAAGGCCTATAGGGGTCCAGTCTTGGTCAGGTCTCTCAGAAATGGCCTTAGCGGTATGGTTGAGCCTGCCAGGGTGGATAAACTACCCCACCGCCATTGCCCAGCCCATCATTGGGACACTCAAGCCCCTCTACTGCAGCAAAGTGCTGGACCATCAGACGGGGTGTGTGTGTGTATATATAAATATATATATATATATATATATATATATATATATATATATATATATATATATATATATATATATATATGTATATATATATATATATATATATATATATATATATATATATATATATATTTTATATATATATATATATATATATATATATATATATATATATATTTATATATATATACTGTATGTATATAATATTAATAAATATATATACACACATATATATATATATATATATATATATATATATATATATATATATATATATATATATATATAATCTATTTATATATATAAAACACATGTATATATATATATATATATATATATATATATATATATATATATATATATATATATATATATATATATATACGTACATATATATATATATATATATATATATATATATATATATATATATATATATATATATTCAACATTCATCCTTTTCATAAACAAGGGATTGGCTCCCGAAGAAAAACAATAACTTCCACATTCATACTGTACTACATCACATTTACACAAAATGCTCTTAAACTGCATATCTAGCCCCCGTCACATAATATACCATTACTCATCCTTTAAATCATCTCAACAATCCTTTCTAGATCTCTGTTTCCTCCTCTTGTGAAATCCACAATATTCAGTAACCTCTTCTACTGCCACCACACTTTACTTTCTTGTTATTATTATTATTATTATTATTATTATTATTATTATTATTATTATTTGCTAGGCTGCAACCCTAGTTGAAAAAGCAGGATGCTAGAAGCCCAGGGGCTCCAACAGGGAAAATAGCCCAGTGAGGAAAGGAAACCATAAAAAATAGAATATTTTAAAAACAGTAACATTAGGATAAATATTTTCTATATAAATTATGGAAACTTTTAGCGACCCTCCATAGAGAGAAAAGCTTTAGTCGAAGAAGAAGATAAGTTATGAAAACATTAACAAAACAAGAGGAAGGGAAATAGTGTGCCCGAGTGTACCCTCAAGCAAGAGAACTATAATCCAAGACAGTGGAAGTCCATGGTACAGAGGCTATGGCACTACCCAAGGCTACAGAACAATGGTTTGATTTTAGTGTGTCCTTCTCCTACTAGAACTGCCTACCATAGCTAAAGAGTCTCTTCTCTCCTTAATCAGAGGAGAGAAGCCACTGAACAATTACAGTGCAGCAGTTAACCCTTGGAGGAAGAAGAATTGTTTGGTAATTTCAGTTTTGTCATATGTATGAGGACCGAGGAATGAACGAAAACACTACAGTAGTAGCTGAAAGTTTAATCAAAATAAAAAAAAAACCTAATTTAGTATAGTTGTAACGCATTTTTAATAAATTTCCTTCCTGTAAAATAATTTTACTCTATCATTAAATGGATTTTGTTATAACACCACATTTATTTGTCTAAATAAGAGTTTCATGGAATTTACATATTGTCTCTTTACCTAAGAACAACCTCCAGCATTTTGAATATATTGTGGCTTCTGGAAGCTCTGTAACAAGATCGCATTTAAAAGAAACGAAGCAATAAAATCTTTACGTCCGTTTCTTTTGATTCACATTTTGTGAAATCCGATTTGATCTATAATTTAAGAGATCATCTGCTCTCCATAATTTTATTCAGTAGTTTGATAATAAATCAAAGATTATTCAAACGCATTTTGATACGAGAATTTCTGACCAGATATAGGTAATGAAGATTTCAAATTAATCACTCAATGGAGCACCCAAATCTGATTGCGGAAAAAGACTAAGTTGTTTAAGGTATATATATATTTCCTTTTTTATTTTCATAGACAGAACCTCGGGGTACGAATAAAATCTTTCCTCAGAATCATGCAATTTGAATTCAAGGGTTTAATACGGCATACAAATTCTTGGGGAATCTCTTTGTATCTTTCTCGGATTTCCGAGCTAACGTTATTGCGAAGAATAATCTCGTGAACATTTCCATTCTGAATCCAGGGATCGCAACATTTCTTTCCAGTTTCTTAAAACCAATTCAGGGAAAAGCTTCACTGGATGGAACTTTTATAGCGTAAAAAAGTACAAGCGGAGAATCAACTTTTTTTTACATTAATATACTAAATGTTCATATAATAAAATCTGCCCTATAGCTGAAAGTGTTCGTCTTTTCCAGGTTTCTGTCTCCATAAATCTTCAGTACCATTCGTTATTAACAGCACTAATATCAATTGAGAGAGAGAGAGAGAGAGAGAGAGAGAGAGAGAGAGAGAGAGAGAGAGAGAGAGAGAGAGAGAGAGCCTTTGCTCCACAATATATTTATTTATGCATATATATATATATATATATATATATATATATATATATATATATATATATATATATATATATGTATATATATGTATATATATATAGATATATATATATACAGTATATATGTATATATATATATATATATATATATATATATATATATATATATATATATATATATATATATATATATATAAAACCACAGTATATAAATAGATATCTATACACATACACGCAAACATATATATATATATATTTATTTATATATATATATATATATATATATATATATATATATATATATATATATATATATATATATATAAAACCACAGTATATAAATAGACATCTAAACACACACACGCACACATATATATACATATATACATATATATATATATATATATATATATATATATATATATATATATATATATATATATATATATATATATATATATATATATATATATATATATATATACTCTAAATAGAAGCGGAAGATTCACACTTACTTTCCCTGGTTTCCATAATACTCTGTTCTTGTTATTTAATAATGTGCAATTATTATTACTTGGCTGTTATTTCATATATAATAAGTGAACATGACCACATCTCAAGAATATATGTATATAATAGCAAACATCTGCCACATATAAAAAAAAAAATTCTCTACAAACAACACTTTCATTTCAAAATGAAATCAAGTTTTTCCTGGAAGCAAGAAAATAAGAGTGCTACAAATTTTAAAGGTGGATCTAGCAAAATACTATAAGACATCCCCGTCTCTTTAAAAACAACATTCAAGGAGATAACAACAAAGGTATATTACTCTTCTGAGCAAAATCAAGAGGAAAGTACATAAGATCACATCTTTGAACATCGGAGTGCAAGCTTACAAAGGTTTGGAAAAAGGAATGATAGCTGATAAGCTTAGATCCAAGTACTTATACTTGGGATTTTAAAATTCAATGTACTTCCACTTGGGGCAAATGTACTTTTAAGTATTTCATATCTACTCATGTTAATTCAACTTGCGTCGCAAATACAAGTTCACACACTTCAACATTCAACAGGTACTTTTATCGTGTCTGCAACCTGCCACTTCAGTTTAGCAAGAGTCCTTTTTGTTAGGCCATCCTTTACAGAATTGTGAAACCAGGTGATACTAATGGAAATTTTAAGGTTGCCTACAAATAGTCGTGCCATTTCCGACCCTCACAAACATATGTTACTGCCTTGTAGGAGCATATTCTCCCACTTACAACTCTTTGAGCCTAGATTCGTTGCCTAAAATCTGAGAAATAAGAAGAAAAAAGATTGAAGTCGGAATACGATATTGATAACCATATGTTTCACCTTTAGGAAAATGCTACGAAACAAAAAATGTCAATATAATAATAAAGAACTTGTTTATTTGTATTTGTATTTGAACTTGAATATATTTTTAAGTTCTTGTACTTGAGGTTTATTTGAGTACTTGCACTTGAAATTAAGAACTGCCATCTATACTTAAACCCAAACTTGATGACGTATATGATCACCTAAAAGGCAATCATAGGTTACACAATAAAGCTGGAGAAAAAATAGGCTCAAATTGAGGCTGTATATTACATTTACAGACTATGAGAAAGCTTCTGTTTCTGTCAAACATTAAGCAGTAATGAAACCCCTTCAGAGACAAGGAATAAATTAATTTTATGTTAGAACACTGTCCTCTTGGTAAGGGTAGAAGAGCCTCTCTAGCTATGGTAAGCAGGTCTTCTAGTAGAAGGACACTCCAAAATCAAACCATTGTTCTCTAGTCTTTGGTAGTGCCGTAGCCTCTGTACCATGGTCTTCCACCATCTCTGGTTAGAGTTCTCGTGCTTGAGGGTACACTCGACCACACTATTTTATCTTATTTCTCTTCCTCTTCTTTTGTTAAAGTTTTTATATTTTATACAGGAAATTTTCATTTTGATGTTACTGCTCTCAAGATAATTTATTTTTCATTGTTTCCTTTCCTCGCTGGGCTACTTTTCCTGTTGGAGCCTCTGGACTTATAGCATACTACTTTTCCATCTAGGGTTGTAGCTTAGCAAGTATTAATAATAATAATAATAATAATAATAATAATAATAATAATAATAATAATAATAATAATAATAAAATCATCAATTGACAATCACCTGAAGTAATCTCATTATTTCAATGTATCTAAATTATAGCACAAGAACTGCAACAGAGTTCGAACAATAGACGTCAGATGAGGTTATATGAGCGTAAATCAGTTATTCAAAACATAAAAGAAAGAACACATACAGCTATGGCTTTCTATAAAATTAGTGCACCCGAGCCGTCAAAAATGACACTCGAGATGTGCACACAGACACACGTACACACGAATTAAACCCATTCCCGCCCCCAACCCCACCCCCACCCCCCA
>NC_090725.1:51086696-51089196 GCF_036898095.1 Palaemon carinicauda | reverse complement strand
CAGACGGCTCTCCTTGTGAGGTGAACCTACTTCGTGCCCTTTGGGTACGCCATTTACCCGAACCTGCACGCGCTGCCAGACCCAATGTCGATAGTTTACCCATAAAGGACTTGATGACCAAAGCCGACGCTCTTATGGACAGCTACTTTACGACCTTCAAGACCTCCATCAATGCCTCCACTCCTGATGAAGAGGACACCTATTCAACGTCAACCGAAGCTGACGTGAATGCCGTAGGACATTCACGCTTACCCCATGGCGTGCCGGAGCGGCGACAAAGCCACCCATCACCCACCACTCGCTCGCGCCCCAACAAACGACTTCTACAGCCACTTACTGCCTCCCATCCGCCGCAGTTTTGCTACTACCACTCCAGATTTGGGGCTGCCGCGAAGAAATGTGCCAAGGATTGTCAGTGGCCAAAAAATATGTAAGTAGGCCATCGCTCGTGGCGGTGGCCTCCCGTGTTTCTAACCTTTTCTTTTTACAAGATGCAGGAACAGGCGTGCGATTTTTGGTAGACATGGGTGCTTGTCATTCCATTATGCCAAGGGATCTCTCCAGGACACGACATAGCCTGTCTACGTCTGCCAACGTCCGCTTGGTAGCAGCCAACGGATCTGCGATACCCACCTACGGTTATGAGAACCTCGCATTATCGTTTGGAAACGGTAAATTTAATTGGAAGTTTCTTGTTGTTGACATCACATTGCCAGTCCTCAGTGCGGATTTCCTCTCACATTTCCACCTTCTGGTAGATGTCGCCCACCGACGAGGTCGACACCTCTTCAACCTACCCCTTTCCAACCTCGCTCTCCACATCAGCGCACCCACGGATGCCTACGCCCACCTCCTCACGTCGTACCTGGAATTTTTCCATCCAGAACTTCGCCATACGCCCACGGCTCCTGCCATGCACGGTATTTATCACCATATCAGGACGATGGGACCCCCAGTCTTCGCAAAATTCAGATGTCAGGCAACGGATCGATTGGCAGCCGCCAAACAGACGTTCGCCGAAATGGAAGAAATGGGCCTTTCCCAAAAGACCTCCAGCCCATGGTCGTCACCCTTTCAAATCGATCTGAAGAGAGACTGTTTCCTCCGTCGGTGTGGGGATTACAGATGCGTGAACATGCAAACAGAACCGGATCACTATCCCCTCCCAAACATCGCCAACGTGACCTCCTACCTGCACAAAGCAAAGGTTTTCTCCACGCTCCACCTCCTGAAGGGGTATTATCAGGTGCCTATGAACCCAGACGACATCCCAAGACCGCCATCACCACTCCGTTTGGTAAATACACCTTCAATTACTCCTGTTTTGGCCTTCGTAATGCTGGGGCCACTTTTTAACATCTCATGGATGGCATCTTAGGGGACCTCCCCTTCTTTTTATGTTACGTGGACGACATACTTGTGTTCTCTTCCTCAAAAGAGGAACACCTCCGTCACCTGCGCATCGTGCTCGATTGCCTGCAATAAAACGGCCTTGTAGTCCGGTACGTCAAGTGTACCTTTGGCGTCAACAAAGTGTCATTTTTAGGGCACCGCATCACTCCTGAAGGAGGCCATCCCCTCCTTGAGAAGGTAGCAGCCGTTCAGAACTTCCCAACGCCCTCAACCAGCAAAGCACTGCAGGAATTCTTGCGTATGATCAACTATTATCACCATTTCCTGCCAGCCATTGCCGCCACTCTGGCTCCCCTCTACGCCTCCCTCAAGGGCAAGCCAAAAGACTCTTCAGGAGCAGCCTTCTACAACACAAAGAATGCCCTATCAACCGCTGCTGCTCTCACTTTTCCCGTCCCATATGCCCCTCTCCGTCTCTCAACCGATGCCAGCGACGTCACTATTGGTGCAGTACTGAAACAGGTGGTCAACGGCTCAGCCCACCCATTGGCTTTCTTCAGCAGAACATTTTCCACGGCAGAATCGGGTTATTTTACCTTCGATCGCGAATTGCTGGAGGTGCACTTGGCTGTCCGTCACTTTCGCCATTTCTTAGAAGGTACGCCCTTCGTCATTCGCACAGACCACTTGCCTCTGGTGCACGCCTTCACTCGACAGTCTGACACCTGGTCCACCCGTAAACGCCAACATCTCTCCGCCGTGGCTGAATACAATTGCACCCTTCAACACGTCCCTGGGAAAATTAATCCCGTTG
Source organism: Palaemon carinicauda (assembly GCF_036898095.1). Lineage (NCBI taxonomy): Eukaryota > Metazoa > Arthropoda > Malacostraca > Decapoda > Palaemonidae > Palaemon > Palaemon carinicauda. The sequence continues at coordinate 51,087,029 of NC_090725.1, read as the reverse complement.
CCGATGCCCTGTCAAGAAACACATTGGGCGCCGTTCAACTGGGATTGGATTACAACGCCTTGGCTGAAGCCCAATGACAGGATCCAGAGTATCAAGCATGTAGGACATCCTGCACATCCTTCCATTGGGAAGACGTCCCTCTTGACGACTCCAACAACAGTACTGGTAGACCACGACCTTGGCTTCCCATGCGCCGACAGGTGTTTGATTTCATTCAGGGCGTTTCACATCAATCACACCGTTCTACTGCACAGCTGCTGAAGACGAAGTTCATTTGGCACAGCATTTCTAAGGATGCTAAGGATTGGGTCCGCGCCTGAACTTCTTGCCAAA
>NC_090725.1:51074196-51081696 GCF_036898095.1 Palaemon carinicauda | reverse complement strand
TCACACGAGACCTTTCTTATCCCCCCCCCCCCCCCCCCCCCACAAATTACCCAGCCTTCTCTCGAGGATTCCTATTGGGGTTTGAGTGAAAGTTTCCACTGCGCTATCCCTCTTGCATCTGGTAGAAAGGAAGGTAAATTTATTGGTGTTGCCTTTCTCTATTCCACTAATTTTCTCTTAAAAGGTCCCACTTTTCTTGATGATAAACTGCCATGAATATTTTCTGTATGAATAAAACACAACTAAAACCTATCCTACGTAATATCCTACGATAGAGATAATGTACCTCTTTTCTTTTGTAACTAAATATATTACAATCTAAATATTAACAAAATACTATTATTATTATTATTATTATTATTATTATTATTATTATTATTATTATTATTGTTATTATCATTACTATTATTATTATTACTATTATTATTATTATTATTATTATTATTAGCTAAGCTACATCCCTAGTTGGAAAAGCAGGATGCTATAAGCACAAGGGCTCCAACAGGGGAAATAATATTGAATGGTGTGCCCGAGTGTACCCTCAAGCAAGAGAACTCTACCCCAAGGCAGAGAAAGACCATGGTACCGAGGCTTTAGTCCTACCCAAGACTAGATAACAAGAGCTGCTTGCCATAGCTACAGTCTATTCTATCCATACCAAGAGGAAAGTAGTCACTCAGCAATTACAGTGCAGTTGTTAACCTCTTGAGAGAAGAAGAATTGTTTGATAATTTCAGTGTTGTCAGGTGTATAAGTACAGAAGTAAATGTAGAAAGAATATTATTACTATCATTATTTCTTGCTAAGCTATAACCTTGGTTGGAAAAGCAGGATGCTATAAGGACAAGTGCTCCAACTGTGAAAATAGCACTGCGAGGAAATGAAATAAGGAAATAAATAAAGTACAAGAGAAGTAATGAACAAATTGATTGATTGATTTGAGGTTCTCTAGCATCAGTAATGAAAATATGAAATATTATAAGATCATTAACAACATTAATATAAACCTTTCATTAATAAACTATAAAAACATCAAAACAACAAGAGGAAGAGAAATAGGATAGGATAGTGTGCCCGAATGTACCCTCAAACAAGAGAACTTTACCCAAAGACAGTGGAAGACCATGGTACAGAGGCTATGGTACTACCCAAGACGAGAGAACAAGGGTTTGACTTTGGAATGTACTTTTAATAGAAGAGCTGCTTACCATACCTAAAATGTCGTTTCTACCCTTACCAAGAAAAAAGCAGCCAATGAATAACTACAGTGCAATAAGTAACCCCTTGAGCGAAGAAGAATTGTTTGGTAATATCAGTGTTGATATGCGTATGAAGACAGAGGAGAATGTGGAAAGAATATACCAAACTATTCAGTCCATGTGTAGGCAAAGGTAAAATGAGCCTAACCAGAGAGAGAGGGATCCAGTGTAGTACTGTCTGGCCAGTCAAAGGACCCAATAACTCTCTAGCGGTAGTATCTCAATGGGTGACTGGTGCCCTGGTCAACTTAATACCTACGCGCACACACACACACACACACACACATATATATATATATATATATATATATATATATATATATATATATATATATATATATATATATACATATATATATATATATATATATATATATATATATATATATATATATATATATATATATATAAGCGTGTGTATGCCAAATGAGACTTGGGATCAATCGAAGAATAAGACACAAGTCGGACAGGTCTGTTTGCTTTTCCAGATTTTAAACCTTTTGCTTGAAGTATTCTTTCATGGCGGTATTTTTGCATTCAAACACGTTTTCCAGCGGTTTAATATTTGAATGCAAAGACACTTAGTATATATTCCGTAAAATGAATTAAAGATCAATAGTTTGGGGCTTTTAAATATTAAGCTATCATTTCTTCTTAAACGTTGGACATATGTTTTTAAAAAAAAGAACATATCAGTGAAGTACAAAATTTTGAAGAAAAAGTTTTTGTTTTAATAGAACAAGATAGCAAACGACAAAATTTGGAAGAAAAGGCATGTGTTATTGCAATTGTTAAATTTAGCAATGCAATGTTGGTGATATACAAATGCATTCTTATTTTGCTGCCAAATCAAAATTTTATTTCTACATAATAAATGGGAAAGGTTTTTCGCTTCTTTAGTAGGTTTTAAATGTCCCATGGTAGTTTGTTTTTAAATTAATTAGAGGATTAAAGATTTATCATTGGTTTCTGTCTAAGACTGGAACAATGATTAAAACTAAAAATCATTTTTAATAGGAGCAACTAAAGGGAACGAAAGAAAGTGTCTGCGAACTGATCGTGATTCCATTTGAAAACATCTTGTCTGTTAAGTAACTGCCTCAGCCGAGGTGCTTTAATTCAAGATCAAACAATTAGAACAAGGTTTAAAAGCTTAAATGCCACTCATGAATGGCAGAGGCAAGGGACAGTGACATTGCCCTAGCAAGCAGGACAATGCCCTAGATACTGACCATATATATATATATGATCAGCGCCCAAAAACCCCCTCTCCATCCCAGCTAGGACCAAGGAGGGCCAGGCAATGGCGGCTGAGTCGATAGACCTATATCCTATAGGCTCCCCCAAATCTCCCATCCTTAGCTCACAAGGATGGTGATGTTGTAGCGACAAAAGAAACTAACGAGTTTAAGCAGGACTCGAACCCCAGTCTGGTGTTCACCAGTGAAATGTATAACAAGATTTGTGGGTTGATCGCAATAAATTTTTTCGTAAGATTTGCAAAGTTTCTCATTCGAATCATTATTCTTTATTTTTTCAAAAGAAGTTAAATTTCACATAGATACGTCTAAATGGTAATTATCTTACAAAGCTTTCAATGAATATATGGACGGATAAGTAAAAAAGCAAAAATGGAAAGGAAAATCAAATGGATTGGAGATACATAAACAAAACATAATTAACAAATTCAATCATAACTTTCATATCAGTCAAACGTGAGCAATTACGAGTTTAAGTGAGTTTACAGCCCACTTTACATTTATGAAAACCAACATCAATGTTAACAAAACCATTGCAGAGTTGAACAATGGAATGAACAACAGACTTCTGGTGCCTAGTAGCGTAACAACATACCCATTACACTTTAACAATGAAATGAATAAAAGACAGGTAGCCCTAGGTAGTATGACAGAGCATGTATTGCTTTCCAATAGGAAAGTAGCCTCTGAACAATTGCGGGGCAATAGTTAACCCTTTGAGTGAAGGAGAGATGTTTGGTAATCTCAGTGTTTTCAGGTGTACAAAGACAGAGGAGAATGCTGAAAGAATAGGCCAGATTATTCGGCGTATGTGTAGCCAAAAGAAAAAGAGGCTGTAACCAGAGAAAGAGAGATCCAACAGTTTTGGGGTGTTGAAATGAACCTTAATCAATATGACCAAACTCGATACCTTCCACATAGAGTCTTAATTAATAATTACCACAACTGGAAGAAACCAATTCCTATAATCCGTCGTTTTTGTTAACAGTTAAGATCCAAGAAGGCTGCCACATTCAATGAGGAGAGAACTCCAACAATGGTAGAATAAAATTTCTGATGTTACTGTCCAGTGAATCTAGTAAAATAGGATTTTATTTAAATCCCCTGAAAAAACGGCAGATTTTTTGGAAAGTGGTTAAAAATGGCAAATAGAAAAATTTGCAATGAAGAATATTATCCTTCAAAACGTTGGTGGGTTAGGTAAGGCCCACGGTCTAAAGAATACTATTCTATAGACCTCAGGAAGGTAGAGTCTGTTTCATGCCACCACGTGCTTTTGACGTGAGTGAAGGAAGGTGCTAAAAGGATTAAGAAGATTTATATGGAACTTGATTCAACCAACATAACATTAAAATAGATCTTTCATAAATAGATTATAAAGAGAGAATGATGTCACCCTATTCAACATAAAACAACCGCTAGCTTAATCTTAACAAGTAAAAAAAATTGGTAAACTATCACAACTTCATACGCAATTTTGCATAGGAATTCGTGTACCTATATAAAGATACGTGTTTATGTATGATGGTATACAAGCACAATATTTACATAAATGTATTTCTTTCTCTCTGCTTCCCTTCATTGGAAACCCCCCCCCCCACCCCACCCCACCCACCCACCCACCCACCCACCCCACCCCCCACCCCATGCCTTGCACCATTAAGAAGTAGGAATTAATCTATTCAATTGTGTTTCTTTTCACGAGCAAAAATAAAGAAAAGAAAAAAAAAACAATATTTACATAAATGCATTTCATTCTCCCTGCATCCCTTCATTGGACGTCCCTGCCCTCTTAGCTAACTCATACCTTGTACCATTAAGAAATAAGAATTAATCTATTCACTTGGGCTTCTTTTCAAAAATAGGAAAATGATAATAAAATAAAAAAAACTTCTTAACAAGTAAAAAATTTGTTAAACTATCACAAACCCAAACGCAATTTCGCATAGGAATAAATGCATTTATATAAAGATACGTGTGTGTGTATAATAGTATACAAGCACAATATTTACATAAATGCATTTCATTCTCCCTGCTTCCCTTTATTGTACCCCCCCCCCCCACCCACCCACCCCCCACCCCCCGCCGACCCCACCTCCCCAAAGCTCACCCATGCCTTGTACCATCAAGAAATAAGAATTAATCTATTCACTTGGGCTTCTTTTCAAAAAAAAAAAAAAAAAAAAAAAAAAAAAAAAAAAAAAAACTTCTTTTCTTTGCCTTTGGTATTGCAACATCTGACATGTAGAGAGATTTCATCTCCGGGGTGTCGTCTGAGGCACGTTCTGCATCTTCTTCTTCTTCATCTCTTTTCTTCTTCTGCTTTGCGGTTCAGAGATATTATTGTAACCTGTGCCTGAGAATTTTCTTTAGATCTTTCTTTTGATGTTCTCTCTCTCTCTCTCTCTCTCTCTCTCTCCTCTCTCTCTCTCTCTCTCTCTCTCTCTCTCTCTCTCTCTCTCTCTCTCTCAATATGTATATAAAATTCAATATTAATATATATGTGTACATACATAAATTTATATATATACATACATAAATCTATATATGTGTGTATATATATATACACATATAAATACATATACACATACACGCACACACATACACACACACACACACATATATATATATATATATATATATATATATATATATATATATATATATATATATATATATATATATATATATATATGTGTGTGTGTGTGTGTGTGTATGTGTGTGTGTGTGAGTGCGTGTGTATGTGTATACTATGAAGCAAAGCATTGACAAAATATTAACAAAGGATTTTGTAACATGGTGAGGAAAAGAAATTGCTTAATAATGTGATATTAGACATTGTATAGAAGAGCAAGCAGATGAACATAATATTGAGAAGATGTGTAGATATATAAGAATAATTTATGTAAATGTAATTAAGGCTACTTTGTGAGAACACATAAGGAGGCCATAGAAGAAATACGTGCTAGAATTAAGGAAAAATATGGTACTGAAGTAAGGCCTGAATAAAAACAAAGACCAGTGAAATGGAGATGTGATTTTGGGGGATAAAAATATTTGTTATGAAACAGTTGTGTGAGGAGTTCTAAAGTAATTTAAAAAAGAAACTATATGTGTCATGCATAATCATAGAAAAACTTCCTGACAAAATCACTCACGATAAAAGGTTTGTGGTTTAGATGACAAAGTTATAAAAACCAAGATGCTAAAATATGTAAATGAAACAATGGCTGGTTTTGCATAAAGGTAGACCTGACACTATGTATCTGTATTTTTAAAGATGAAGTAATACCAGAAGTAAGAGGATGGACATTTATAAAGGTAAAAAATTGTAGGATACAAAAAATACTTATGAATGATGTAGGGAATTGTGGGTTCTTGCGAATTACATACTACTTAACTGCAATTGGGAATAAAAAGAAAAAAAAAAAAAAAAAAAAAAGAGAGAGAGAGAGAGAGAGAGAGACTCCAGTGTGCGTGATGAGAACATTTACAATACAGGTTAGCAAAAGTACATATTCTACTGTAAATAATAACCTGAGGGATGAGGCATAAAATATTAATATGGTAAACTAGACGCAGTTGATTCATATACATATTTAGCAGTAAATGTAGTAGATGGTGATAAGAAGGAAAAGAGAGATTAAACAGTGAATGGGTGAAGAAGGAAAGTAAGCTAAAAGTGTGCAAATTATTAGTTAAGACTTGAAGCACCCATGAAAACAAAGGTGGGGAATTTTTTGAGCCAATTGTTTTTTTTTTTTTTTTTTTAATGCAAATAAAATACAAACCTTTAACGTAATTAAATGAGTTTATTGTATGATGTATGGGAAGTATGAAGAATTTTAAGAGGAATAAAAATATGAAGTAGTGATAAAAAGGTTAGTGTAAGCTAAAACCTTAATTAGCGTTTTGATATGATTTCGTCACGTAAAATGAAGCATAAAACGAAGAGTATAAATCGGCTGTGTTAGGAAGAAGGGAGTAGTAGTAGTAGTAGTAGTAGTAGTAGTAGTAGTAGTAGCTTTTTTCTCCTCTATCACAGTCTTTTCAACTGGGTAGTCCTTATAGTGTAGAGTTCCGGGTTGCATCCTGCCCCCCTTAAGAGTCCATCACTTTTCTTATTACGTGCACCCTTTCTTGGATTGCACTCCTCAGCATTAGTCCTGGAGCTACTTCAGCCTCTAGTTTTTCTAGATTCATTATTATTATTATTATTATTATTATTATTATTATTATTATTATTATTATTATTATTATTATTATTATTAACAAAGCTACAACCCTAATTGGAAAAGCAGGATGATAAAAGCCCATGGGTTCCAACAGGGAAAAATAGCCCAGTAAGGAAAGGAACTAATGAAATAAATAAAATACAGGATTAGTAAAGAATAATTAGAATAAAATATTTTAAGAGCAGTAACAACATGAAAATAGATCTTTCGTATACAAAATATAAAAAGAAACCTCATGTCAGCCCTGTTAAACATAAAAACATTCGCTGGAAGTTTGAACTTTTAAAAGGATAAGTAAGATATATGGCTTGAAAGAGCTACTGTATAAGGAGAGAGCATACGATCGTATGCAAGATAGGAGCAAACGATGTAGCATATGTGGGGGGTGAGGATTCACCGGATGTTGAGGAACCTTTGGCATAAGGGAGTGGAGTAGCTATTGTCATAGAAGTATTAAAAATAGCAGCTAATCCGAGATTTAAGAAATACAGAATGAATGTCAAAGTGATGACCGTTTTTTTTTCACTTTACAGATACACCGATCACTCTAAATATATATACTATATATATATATATATATATATATATATATATATATATATATATATATATATATATATATATATATATACAGTGCATATATATATATATATATATATATATATATATATATATACTGTATATATATATATATATATATATATATATATATATATACTGTATGTATATATATATATATATATATAT
>NC_090725.1:51066696-51071696 GCF_036898095.1 Palaemon carinicauda | reverse complement strand
CGTGTATAAACATTTCCCATGATGAAGTGAATACGATAATTATGTGTACATACATACCTATATATACATATCTATGCATACATACATATACACACAAATATATACATATACATATATATATATATATATATATATATATATATATATATATATATATATATATATATATATATATATGTGTGTGTGTGTGTGTGTGTGTGTGTGTGAGTGCGTGTGTGTACATATACTGTATATACATACATTCATACCTTATCCAAGGGTTATACAAAAGTTTTCATCTTCTCCCACAAAGAACAGTAACAATAACCTTTTAAATGAATCTACACAAGAAATATTTTTTTGTCTATCCTACATTCCACATGTGGTCCTTTAAAAAACCAAAGGGTGAAACAAAACAAATACGACTCTCAGTTACTTAGCATCAGTACCTGCTAAAGAAGGTATGAATCCCAGGGCAAGCATTATCAATGACTTAGAGGTGAACAAACTTTCTGCAAGAAGGGTATGAAAATATTGATACGTGAACAAATGCTTACCATTGCCGAAACTTATAGGAGACTTGAAAATCACTTTCAGGTTAATTCAAACCATTTATATAAAAGAATATTAACTTTGGATTAGTCATTATATTTCCTTCTATTCCTCAGGTCAAAGAAACCAACGGAAATAGAACAATTTTCTTTAAAAAAAAATCTATGTAAATTCATCCTGCAAACCAGCTTATGGCCTCTGTAATTGGGAATTCTAAAATATTGGGACAATGTCACATAAAATATCCTTGTCCTCAGAAAATAAAATTTCTAGTAATTTCTGTGAATGGTGTCATTTGTCCATTATCAAACCTGACACTCTCTGACCTATTTTTGTTTCCTCAACTGAAATCTCACTAACGACGTAACCATTTTGGAACTACCAATTACTTCTCCAAGTATTAGAAGAATATTTCAAAATTCAGAAAGCAACCTTCAGCCGCGTTGGAATAGTAATGATTTGAACATCTGGGACACAGTGAAATCAATTTGAGACACCAAGTCAATAAAAGAAAAGAACAAGAAGAATTGTCCTTCTCCTGTATCACTTCCTGAGAGAGGACAAGGACAAGAACGATTTTAACATAAGTAATTCGTGCGATATCCAGCTATATCCAAGAGACTAGTAATCTTCATGGGCAACGTTGATCTACGTAGAAAGTGGAAAACTATACTGAGGACATCATGAAGTTTATTGTGATGTTATCGCAAGTTCAAACTTCCATCGAATGTTTTATGTTGACCAGGCTGTAAATGAATCTCTCTCCATAGTTTATATATGACATATCTATTTTAACGTTGTTATTGATCTCTAGATATTATATACTTTTATTTATTCATTATTTATCATATATAGTTTATTTGTTTCCTTATTTCCTTTTCTAAGTGGGCTATTTTTCTTGTTGGAGCCCTTGGGCTAATAACATCTTGCTTTTCAAACTAGGGTTGTAGTTTACCTAGTAATAATAATAATAATAATAATAATAATAATAATAATAATAATAATAATAATAATAATAATAATAATAATAATAATAATAATAATAATAATAATAATAATAATAATAATGTCTAAGAAAGACTGAGACTACACAAGCAGTATACTTAAAAGTCTACACCTCTGCAGCTGTGGTAAGCAGCTCTTCTAGGAGAAGTACACTCCAAAATCAAACCATTGTTCTCTAGTCTTAGGTAGTGCCATAGCCTCTGTACCATGGTCTTCCACTGTCTTGGTTTAGAGTTCTCTTGCTTGGGGGTACACTCGGGCACACTATTTTTTCTCTTCCTCTTGTTTTGTTACAGTTTTTATAGTTTATATAGGAAATAATTATTTTAAGGTTGTTACTATTTTATTTTTCCTTGTTTCCTTTCCTCACTGTGCTATTTTCCCTGTTGGAACCTCTGGCCGTATAGCATCCTGCTTTTCCAACTAGGGTTGTAGTTTAGCAAGTAATAATAATAATAATAATAATAATAATAATAATAATAATAATATAAAACAAATATCACACATGATGAAATTTTTTTTCATAACCATCAGGATTTTATTATTTCACAGCATCCGGCAATCATGTTCACGCTTCTGTCCTCGTTGTGTACGGCTGGATTCACAGACCAACAAATTGCTTGGGAGACGTCAGCCATAAAATAATGAAAGTCTTTTCTCTTTTCCAGTGACGGTTTCGTTATCGTTTGGAATGTGGAGACCTTGAAATAGTTTTCCAGCAGGAATAAGTTTGTTTTAGTCAGCGATGTCCGTCTCTGCCTCATTGAAATAGAAAATGTTGGACTGGCTGATATTATCATTATTGTTATTACTAGCTAAGCTACAAATCCTGGAAAATCAGGATGCTATAAGCCCAAGGGCTCCAGTTAAGAAAAATAGTGAACAAAGACAGGTTGTGGACTGAAAATGAAATAATACTGGACCCTTTACGAGAGAGAGAGAGAGAGAGAGAGGAGAGAGAGAGAGGAGAGAGAGAGAGAGAGAGAGAGAGAGGGGGGGGAGGAGACTTAAGGTACAACTATCACAGAGAGAGAGAGAGAGAGAGAGAGAGAGAGAGAGAGAGAGAGAGAGAGAGAGAGATAGAGACTTCAGGTACAACAATCACAGAGAGAGAGAGAGAGAGAGAGAGAGAGAGAGAGAGAGAGAGAGAGAGAGAGAGAGAGAGACTTCAGGTACAACTATCACAGAGAGAGAGAGAGAGAGAGAGAGAGAGAGAGACTTCAGGTACAACTATCAGAGAGAGAGAGAGAGAGAGAGAGAGACTTCAGGTACAACTATCAGAGAGCGAGAGAGACTTCAGGTACAACTATCAGAGAGAGAGAGAGAGAGAGAGAGAGAGAGAGAGAGAGAGAGAGAGAGAGAGAGAGAGAGAGAGAGAAACTTCAGGGACATATATTACATTGAAAGAGAGAGAGAGAGAGAGAGAGGAGAGAGAGAGAGAGAGAGAGAGGAGAGGAGAGAGAGACTTACCTTACTTTACCTTATTTCCTTATTCTATGTTTGGGTTCCCCTAGCTCCCTCAGAGTGAGGCACCTCGCATATCCACCAGAGAGTTGCTTATGCATCTTCCGGTGTATTTTGAATCTTCCAGTCTTGGATGGTCTGGGATGCATCTTAGGTGTTTATCGAGCTTATTCTTAAACACACCTACTCTCATTCCTGATATGTTTCTTAGATGAGCTGGCAGCGCATTAAATAGTCGCTGCATTATCGATGCTGGTGCCTAGTGGATTAATGTCCTGTGTGCCTTCCTTAGTTTTCCTGATATAGTTTTGGGCACTATTAATCTACCTCGGCTTGCTCTTTCTGATATTTTTAGCTCCATGATGTTTTCAGTAATTCCTTCTATTGGCTTCCATGCTTGTATTATCATGTAGCGTTCTCTTCTCCTTTCTAGACTGTATAGTTATAAAAATTGCAGTCTTTCCCAGTAGTCAAGGTCCTTAACTTCTATTCTAGCAGTATAGGACCTTTGTACACTCTCTATTTGTGCAATATCCTTTTGGTAGTGTGGGTACCATATCACATTGCAGTACTCGAGTGTACTACGTACATAAGTTTTGTAGAGCATAATCATGTGTTTAGCTATTCTTATTTTAAAGTGTCTGAATAGCATTCCCATTTTTGCTTTACATTTAGTCAACAGTGTTGCTATTTGGTCGTTGCCTAATATATTCCTGTTTAACATTACACCAAGGTCTTTAATTGCTACCTTGTTTGTGATTGTCTTATTGTGTCCCCAGTATGCATGTACCATTCCTTCTCTGTTTCCATAATTTATTGATTCAAATTTATTTGAGTTAAATACCATTCTATTTATCTCCGCCCATTCATATATTTTGTTTAGATATCTTTGGAATGAGTTTCTATCTTCATCACAAGTAATTTCTCTACTTATTCTTGTGTCATCGGCATTTGCAACCACTATCTGTTTTCTGTTTTGTAGAAATTCTTTTATCCATTTTCATATCTTTCCTACAATATTATGCTTTCTCATTTTTTCTCCAAAATATTATGGTCTACCTTGCCAAAGGCTTTTGCAAAATCTAGATAGATCACATCTGTGTCTTTTTCATTTATCATATTTTTGTATATGTTTTCATAGTGTGCTATCAGTTGGGTCTGTGTACTTTTTCTAGGCACGAAACCGTGTTGACCCATATTAAACAAATTATTTTTGACCAAATGGTTCATTATTTCCTTTTTTATTACCCTTTCATACACTTTCATAATATGTGATGTTAGACTAACAGGTCTAGAATTGCTTGCCTCTAGTCTTGATTCACTTTTGAAAATAGGGGTTATATAAGCTAATTTATATTTAACATATATCTCGCTCATATCTACACTTTGTCTTAGCAGTATTGCAAGCGGCTTCGTGATAGTGTGCAGATTTTTTTTTAACAAAATCGCTGGAACTACATCTGGCCCAGCCGCCGATCCATTTTTAATTTCGCTTATAGCCTGCACAATATCTGCTTCATTAATATCTATATCCGTTAGATATTCAATATTTTCTTCTCTCATTTCTGTTTCATTATTCTCATTCGCAATTCTTGGCGTGAATTCACTCTTATATTTTTCTGCTATGTTGCATATTTCCTTTTTTATTCGTTAACCATCCTTCAATTCTTAAAGGGCCTATTTCTAATCTCCCTTTATTCATCTTTTTTTTTTTTTGCATAGGAGTAAAGTACTTTGGGTTTTTTTTTTTTTTTTTTTTTTTTTTTTGATATTTTGAAGCTTCCTTTCTTCTAAGTCCCTTTTTTCATTTTCTTTCGATTGTATCATTTTTTGTTCAGCATTTTCTATCTTAATTTTTATTTCCATCATTTTCCATACATTTGTTTCTTTTGCAAGATTTTCTTCCACTTTCTTATTTTCTGAAATAAGATCCTTCTGTCTCTTAGTATGCATGTCTGATGTTTATTTTTTTTCTTTTTTCAGTACATATTTATCAACAG
>NC_090725.1:51034196-51059196 GCF_036898095.1 Palaemon carinicauda | reverse complement strand
TTAGATATTGTCCACTGGCCAACTTGGTTGAGTCTCCTGCGTTATCATGGAATTCCTCTTAAATATGTGAATTTGATCAAGTCTGTTCATGAGCATAGCAAGTGCAAAGTTAATGCCAGTGGAGTCATGTCAAATGAATTCCCAAAGAACAGCAAAGTACTCCAAGGGAATGTGTTGTCACCTATGTTGTTTATCCTGCTCATGGACTTTGTAATGCGTACAACAGTTTGAGATGGGGGAGAAGGATTGGACTGGATTGGTAATATGAAATTAGCTGACCTAGAGTATACATTTGTTGCTGTCCTTATTAGCAAAATACCACAGGATTTGCAATGCTTGCTTAACAGAATGCATGAAATATCACATAAGGTTGGACTTAAGATAAATAGAAAAAAGTAAGAGATAAGAATGGAATATGCAATGAAGATGATATATCATCGGAAGGAGAAAGGATTAATAGGTAGAATCATTCAAGTATTTAGGAACTGTGATGAATACAGGGCATTAATTAGAGTTTAGTGAAAGATAGAAAAAGGCAAACCAGTCAAAGTCTAAGTTGTGTAAAATTTAGAAATCAAATTGCCTGGAATTACATATAAAAATCAGACTATACATCAGCTTAGTGAGATCTGTGTTACTTTAAGTATACGAGTCATGGAATGACAATGAAATACTCTTGAACAGATTTAGTAGATTTGAGAATAAAGCCCTCAGATGAATATTAGGAGTTAAATGGCAGGAAATGGTTAAAAATGAAAGTATAAGATAGATTACTCGAGTACCATATGTGAATGAAATCATGATGAGGAGCACATGGAGATGATTTGGGTATGCTCTTTGCCCTCCCTTAGATAGATTAGTTCACCAAATGTTTAACTGGACTCCACAAAGCACTAGTGAATTTGGGAGACCCAAGACTACATGGTCAAGGACTAAGAAGCGCAAAGTAGGATATGAAGAATGGAGAAGTATTGAATTAAAAGCTCCAGATAGAGACGGCTGGCAAATTTTAACAGAGGCCCTTTGTGTCAATAGGCGTAGGACGAGATGATGATGAAATATTTATAGATAACCACATACAACCACATACACGCACCCTCTCTCACCAGGGTAACACTACTATTCTGGACCTTACACGAAGGACAAACCGGAAAGAAATATATATATATATATATATATATATATATATATATATATATATATATATATATATATATATATATATATATATATATATGTGTGTGTGTGTGTGTGTGTGTGTGTGTGTGTGTGTGTATGTATGTATGTATGTGTGTGTGTGTCTCTTCTTAAAAAGAATACGTTTACTATGTCTCGCAGATCTTTGAATGTGTTTTGCTATCGCAAGATACCTACAGTGGAAACAATCAACTACAATTCTATTAACCAACAGATATTTAATTTACCCAACAGAACAATAGAATGCTAACATTGAGCTATACCTCTAGCTAGTAGTAGCTAAAAAAATAAACAAACCAAATGAATACTGTCACGTCCATACGCAGCATAAAAGTATAAAAAACATTAGTACTTTAATAAACCTACACAGAAAATCCAAAACAACACTTCTCACATTCCTAAATACTAAGCCCTTCTCATCTATCTTGCTCTTACTTATGAGCCTTTGTGGTAATAAGACCACTCTTTTTCATTCATTTCTCCTGCTGCATGTAGCATAACCAGCATTTTCTTCGCCTCTCTAACCTTTCTAATATCACTTCCGAACGATTACAAATTCATTCCCTATAGCCAAGTCATCTCATAACAGTTTTATCTATTATTTATCTTATCACTTACATTATCCCTTGTATTATGTGTACATATCCCTCAGTTGCCCCTCGCAATATTTTCTAATATATCTTTTTTCATGTGTATTCATCATTCGCAGACCATTAATATAAAGACAATCTTGGTATCGAAGTCTCTTGCCACACAGTGTTATTTTTCTCTCTTCGCCTATTCTGTAATGCAATTTACAATGGAAACCAAGTATAAATAAATACGTGTATATAAGAATTTTGTTATGTTGAATCAATCCTGCCGTCAATCGCCATCTGTGAAAATAAATATTTTTTTTCTAATGTTGAGTAGAATCCACCGAACAAAACTTTCGAAATGTCATACCTTGTTTGCGTTCGAAAAAGAATAAGGTGGAAATGTTCGTTTGTTATTAGAAAAAAAAAAAAAAAAAAAACTTGTTCTTCTCAAAATAATGTACATGATTTTCCAATTTTAGCTACTCGGAGATGTTATTTTGCATCTGTTGAAGAAATAACTTTTCTTGCCACTTAGTTCTATGTTCCGTTAAATTTCTCCAATAAGGCTGGAACAGCAGCAGTTTGGAAAACATTGATATAAAACCGGCTATTCATCTATCTGTCTAGTAATATATATATATATATATATATATATATATATATATATATATATATATATATATATATATATATATATATATATATATATATATATGTATATATATATATATATATATATATATATATATATATATATATATATACAGTATATATACATATATATATATATATAGAGAGAGAGAGAGAGAGAGAGAGAGAGAGAGAGAGAGAGAGAGAGAGAGAGAGAGAGAGAGAGAGAGAGAGAGAGAGAGAGAGAAAGTACACATGACCGGAATTAATTTATGATTGCCTTTACCGTGCAGTATTACGATTACATACCCTAACAAGGCGTTCTTACTCAAAATATCTCAACCCCCAAAAACTGGCTTTAATAACTATTGCTAAAATATCATTAATTATCAAAATTTCAGACATAATCTTTATACCATTCGCTAATGAGTGTACTATAACTTTATTTTTAAAATGGAAATATTCCAACCATTATCTGAACAGCAAATCCATAATTTATCATCTATGATTCCTGTTCAACACTCAGTAACAAAAAGCCAACGCCTGGAGAATGAGAATAGACAAAATAAACTTAATTACTCTTTTAAAGAATAAGTTTAATCCATATTGGTTAAGATAGTTGCACAAATTATAAAGTATAAAATATACAAGTATGTTATATATAGAATTTTAAAAATGGAAATAATACAACCATCATCCGAACAGCTAATCCAAAATAAAATTATTTCCTCACTGATTCAATAATAACGAAATACAACGCCTAGAGAAGGAGAATAGCTTAAATAAACTCAATTACTCTTTTAAAAACAAAAGTTTAATCCACATTGACTAAGTTGTACAAACTATGATGTATAAAATGTATGTTACAGAGAGAAATGGAGAAATGAGATCCCTGATAAAAGGAGAGAAAGCGAGGAATCGGAGAATAAACGCAGGAAATTGTGGGTGAGATAAAGACCGCAAGATCAACACCAACAAACCGAAAGTTTTCGAAATTTCCAGCAGTCTCCTTCCGTAATCTCGCCCCTCCCCCTTTTTCACAGCCACACCCCTTACCTAACACCCCTCCCTCACCCCTTCAATCTTCCTCTCCTGCCGAGTCCTTCCTAAAAATACTGCATTGACGTCCAGCGTCTGAAACCTGGTTACTGATTTGTCAGAACAGATCGGATCGTCCTAACATTGAAGCCGAGGGTCGAAAAATTTCTATCTTATATCATTCTTTTCCAAGTATTATAAACTGTAGGATTTCCAGGTATATTTTTCTTAAACATATCAAATATTCCTTTGATTGCCCGGGTAGTTGAACAAATAAAAAATACTGAAATCATTAGAGTAACATATTTGATGATCATAATGTATCTTGTGCAAGAAGACTCAAAAAGAACAATACTAATTTATAACATAACTCAAAGTAATAATATAAGGAAAGGATCATACACACGTGGCTCCAAGAATCAAAAAAATGCCCATATTACTATAATAGAATTTCCGGTGATAACAACTAATAGTGTGCAAAGAAAACTCCAAAAGAATAATACCAATTAAAGTAGTAATCCATAGTAATAATAATACAAAGAAAATCAGCACATCCACGTAGCACCAAGGAACAATGAAAAAAATGCCAAAACCACTATAATAAAATTCTCTGTGATAACAATTACGAGTAATATTGCTCAAGAAAAACTCCGCAATAACAGTACCAATTTGTAATAATCCACTGTAATAATAAGACATACCAAAGCAGCAAGGTCCAGTGTCACCAAGAATCAAATAAAAAAGCAAATATTACTAGAATAGAATTTCTGGTATTATCAACTAATACTGTTTAAAGAAGACTCCAAAATAACAATACCAATACAGTAATAACAACACAAACACGCCAGCACAGCCACACGTGCACCGACGAATCGATAGGAACATAGGAGACGAAATTCTCCAGACAAATTGCACGTAATCAAAGAAAATGCCAACACTCCTTCAGGAAAAACTGCCGACGGGAAAAGTTTTTTTTATCCCTGGTTCTTGTTGTTGCTGTTGTTGTTGTTTTCCCAAATGATGTTTGTGTATTCAGGCGGCAGAGGCACACGTCGGCTCCTAGTTGTTGAAGGTTTAAGTTGAGATCAACGAAGCATCGACGGCGAGAGGAAAAAACAAAGATGAATTATTGCTTCTTTTTTTATATTTGGCTTTTGGGCAGGAAATGACTATAAAAGGAAACCAGCCCTGTGAGAAAGTTGTCATCAGTTAAACACACTCTCTCTCTCTCTCTCTCTCTCTCTCTCTCTCTCTCTCTCTCTCTCTCTCTCTCTCTCTCTCTCTCTCTCTCTCTCTCATACAAGAATAAAGCGACAGAAGAAGATGGCCTAGCTATTGATTTGATAATAGATGAAGGGGATTTCATAGTATGTATGTGTATGTATATATATATATATATATATATATATATATATATATATATATATATATATATATATATATATATGTGTGTGTGTGTGTGTGTGTGTGTGTGTGTGTGTCTGTCTGTCTGTCTAACAGAAAAGACACATATGTCACGACATCTGTCATCAAATGCAAACTAAACAGAATTTCACTGGCATTTATGTATGTGCTTTGTACCATGAATGTTCAAGTTCCTCAACTGGAAATGCCACCGGCCTTTAGCATATACAGGTGGTATAAAAAGTGCCAAGTAGTTCTAAAAAACTGAATCTCCCAAAAGCACGAAAACATTTCCCTCATCCAGAGAGCCAATGAGAGTCTTTTCGCCCTCGGTGGCTGACCGAACTTCTAGCTTCTTCCAAGAGGACAAAATCCAACGGTTTTATTCAAAATCTCGTTTTTAAGGCTACTTGGGATTCTTAATATCTTATATGATTTTAATACATTTGCAGCCACAAAACAAATGCATGTTTAATACACCTGCAGCATTGTTAAAGATTTGCATTAAAAACAGTAAATATCTGGCAACATATATTCCAGGACTTTTTACCGTTTTAAAAACGGATATTATGGCCACCAACCTGTAATAGATATTAACAAAATAAGGTAAAATTACGGTCATCTGTATTTTACTATATGGCTAAGAATAGTATATTTTTATGGAGAATTTTCGATTAAAATTACGGGTTTTTCAAACAGCGTGGGTAACGGAGGATAGTTATCATAGATTAAGATAAATCATTCAAAACCCCGATAAATAAATTTATATCACATAGAAAACACAAAGCTGGTATGCATAGTTCGAGATATAAATATATATATATATATATATATATATATATATATATATATATATATATATATATATATATATATATATATATAACAGTATACGTGACCCATCCACTTGGATGGTTTAATAACTCAGGATATGGAAAGCTCATGGTTACGATGGAATAACTTCTGGGATGATACTAGCTAGAAATGAAGTGACCCCCAGAATATCTACAAGATTATTTTGTAGAAAGTGGCATGATGAGGCAGAGCCTGATGAATGGGAGCTAGGAGTGTTGGTGAAAATGGCATAAAAAGGAGAGCTGACTGATTGCAATAATTAGGGTCATGACACTTACGTCAGTTGTCATGAAAATATATAGTAAACTTATTCTAAATAGACTAGAGAAAAAGATTGATGAAAAGCTGAGAGATGAACGAACAGGATTTAGAAAGGGTAGAAGTTCTTCTGGCCAAAGTTTCATTTCGAGACATGTACAGAAATGCATAGAATATAGAAATCAAATTTTGATGGCATTTGTGGACTATGCAAAACCATTTGATATTGTCCACCGGCCAAATTTGTGGAGAGTCCGGCGTTACTATGGAATACCTCTTAAATATGTGAATTTGATTAAGGCTGTTCATGAACAGAGCAATTGCAAAGTTAATGGTAGTTGAGTACTATCAAATGAATTTCCATTGAAAAGCGGAGTAATCTTAGGAATGTGTTGTCACCTATGTTCTTTATTCTCCTCATGGATTTTGCAATAGAAATAGTGGAAAAGGATTGGACTAGATTGGTAATGGAAAATTAGCTGACCTAGCGTATGTTGATGATGCTGTCCTTATTACCAGAAAACCACAGGATTTGTAATGCTTACTTATCAGAATGCATGGAAAATAACAGGAGGTTGGGCTCAAGATAAATAGAAGAAAGATGATGAGAACGAAATATGCAATGGATGATGAAATATCATTGGAAGGAGAAAGGATTAATGAGGTACAATTCTTAAAGTATTTAGGAACAATGATCACGATTACAGTGTCTTTAGAATTAGAGTTTAATAAAAGATTTAAAAGAGCAATTCAGACAATGACTAGGTTAAATAAAATTTGGAAATCACATCCCCTGAAATTACATATAAAAATCCAGCTTATATATCAGTTTAGCGAGATGTGTTATTGTATGGACATGGGTCATGGTATGACAATGAAACACTCTCCAACAGATTTTGTAGATTCAAGAACAAGCCCTCAAAAGAATATTGGGGGATACATGTCAGGACATGATTAGAAATTAAACTATAAGAGAAACTGCTCGAGTGGCATTTGTGGATGATATTATGGTGAGAGAAAGATGGAGATGGTTTGGGCATGCTCTTCTCACTCCCCAAGAGAAATTACTTCACCAAATATGTAACTGGACTCCACAAGGCGCTAAAGAAGTTGGGAGACCCAGACCTACATGGCTGAGGACTATAAAGCGTGAAGTAGGAGACGATGAATGGAGAAATATTGAATCAAAATGTCAAGATAATGACGGCTGGAAAAATTTAACAGAGGCTTCCTAACAATTCTAAATTTATTTCCTATAGTCAAGTCATCTCATAACATTTTTATCTATCATATCACTTACATTACGCCTTTTACTATGTGTACATATCTCTAAATTCCTCATCTCAACATTTTCTACAATTTCTTTTTTTATGTGTATTCACCATTCCCAATCCAATAACATAAAAGCATTATTAGCATCCAAGTCTTTTGCTACACAGTGCTATTTTTCTTGCTTCACCTGTTCTGTTTCTCATCTCTCCCCTCGTATCACTTTCGTGTTTTCTTCCAAATACATATAGGAGTCACGCACTTCCTTTCTTCTATTGTCCATATCAGTAATCACTACTCCATCTTTCTGGCTTCCATTAACCTCAGTGGTTTTTCTTGTTCATAGTAACCCGCCACTTTGTGATCTTGAAAACGAATTCAAAGTCTCCCTATTGTATCATCAACAAAATCCGATATTTCTAATTCAATTCACATTTCCTTTTAATTTCCATAACTGTCTATCTATTCTAAATATAGTTTTTTTTCTGAAAGTTCTCATCGTCCATGAATAAAAAAGTAAAACA
The DNA here is from genome assembly GCF_036898095.1 of Palaemon carinicauda. Classification (NCBI taxonomy): domain Eukaryota; kingdom Metazoa; phylum Arthropoda; class Malacostraca; order Decapoda; family Palaemonidae; genus Palaemon; species Palaemon carinicauda. The sequence goes on along the minus strand of NC_090725.1, from coordinate 51,051,443 downwards.
AACATGAAGATGTAACACTTTTGTATCAGACCACTATTCACCACAAGCCAGTCATTTTCCTTTTATATTGTTTATAGGATTTGTAATATGGACTGATTGATAGATTATGAGTTATATGGCATCCATAATCAATAATCAATCCCTCTAACAAAGTATGTTAAACAATATAAAAGGATGGTAGGAAGAGGAAAGAAATTAAGACAGCAGGGGGAAGGAAATTTTAGGAACGGTTTAAAGGTCACTCATGAGTGGCAGAGACAAGGGACAGTGACAACATCGTAGTTAACAGGACAGTGCCCTAGAAACTAACTATATACATATGGTCAGCGCCCAAGCGCCCTTTCCACACAAGCTAGGACCATGGAGGCTCATTCAATGACTGTTGCTGACCCAGATGGTAGACCTATATGCTCCCCAGAAATAACTATTCTTACCTCACGAGGATGGTGAGGTTGCAGACATTAAAAACACTATCGTGCATGAATGGGACTCGAACCCCAAGCAGGGGCGTTTCCAATAAGAGCTACTGAACTAATTATATTTTCTGCAAAAGAAGAGATGATGTTAAATGTTGATGAAAGAAAAAGGAAGCAGCAGTTTAAATTGAATGTTTGAATAGGGTTAGAAACATGGATACTGACAGAAGTGATAAAAGGATTAACAAAGGTAAGGCGATCCATCACAGTACTTTGTGATGGATTGGCCCTATGGAGAGAATGAGGACCATAAGTTGGTTGAAATAAGTGAAAAGAGCTGGAAGGAAAAGACCTGAGAGATCTATAGATATGAAGTGGAAGAGCTATTGGTATATAAGGTTCTTAATTGCTAGCAAGTTTGTGCACAATAAAGAAAATAGGATAGAAGGCGCAGAGAGAGCAACGTGCTGTTTATAAGTGTTTGTAAATGGAGTATACCTATGGCATTGGGTAAATTTGGAATATGGCAGTGACGGCTATCTAGTTTTTTTCTCAGGAGACACAAGTGATGAAAATTATTTTACAAACACATGCAATATATATATATATATATATATATATATATATATATATATATATATATATATACATATATATATATATATATATATATATATATATATATATATATATATATATATATATATATATATATATGGATTAATATCAACACAACATCGTGTTCAAATAGAAATAAATTTCTACCTCATACCTGGGCTCTCGTGACATGGTTGGTTTCGACCTGGCCTTTCATTAGAAGGGGCTAGCGTTCGATCCCAGGTATGAGGTAGAAATTTATAGATATATATATATATATATGTATGTATGTATATATATATATATATATATATATATATATATATATATATATATATATATATATGTATATATATATAGATAGATAGAGATAGATAGACAGATAGATAGGGGTGAATGACCCAGAATATGTAGGGCCTTCAGCAGCTGGTAGATATATCCTTTTATGCAGATATATGAAGCTACCAATGTTGTTGGTGTTTTTCCTATACATTACGTCAATCCACGATTTATTCGTTAAAGGTTGAATTTGGCACTAACTAGTTAAGGAAAATTGATTTAGGTTAAGAAAAAAAAATACAATTACATTTACAGATATCACATACTGTATATGTATGTGGATGTGTATGCTAGTGTTTCCGTAACGGCATATATATAAAATTACATTACGACAAATTTTTGTTCTGAGATTTACAACAAAAACAAGTATAAATAAATACATGTATATAAAAAATATTTGTTATGTAGAATCAATTCAGATTCTAGATAGATAGATGGGGTTGAATAACGCAGTATACGTAGGGCCTTCGACAGCTAGTAACTAAAAAACTATATCCCTCTGTGTAGGTGTATAGAGCTACCAATGTTGTTGATGTTTTTCCTATAGAGTAGATCCATACACGATTTATTCGTTAAAGGCTGAATTTGGCACAAAGCAGTTAAGGAAAATTGATTTATATTAATAAAAAATTACAATAAAACATACAGATATCACATACCGGATATGTATGTGCATGTGTATGTGAGTGTTTCCCTAATGGCATATATATAAAATTGCATTACGACACATTTTTGTTATGCAATTGGCAACAAAAAACAAGTAAAAATAAATGTGTGTATATAAAAGTTTTGTTGTATAGAATCAATTCTGCCGTCAATCACCGTCTGTGAAAAATAAATATTTTTTTTCCAAAGTTGAGTAGAATCCACCGACCAAAACTTTCGAAATGTCATACCTCGTTTGCGTTCGAATAAGAATAAGGCGGAAATGTTCGTTTGTTATTACAAAGAAAAACGGGAAAGAGGAACTTTGTAGTTTTTCTTCTCAAAATATTGTACATGATTTTCCAATTCCGATTTTAGCTTCTCGGAGATGTTATTTTGCATCTGTTGTAGAAATAACTTTTCTTGGCACTTAAAATTCTCCCATAAGCTTGACGCTGCGACCTTTTGGAGAATACTGATATGAAAATCATCTGTTTATCTATCTATTTATCAATATATATATATATATATATATATATATATATATATATATATATATATATATATATATATATATATATATATATATATATATATATATATATATATATTAATGGAGCAGCTTGGTGTGATTTTTGGACAAAACTGTTCATTTGATGAAGCAACCATGAAATTTGGTATGAATATTTTCTGTACGTCAGTTTTAGATAAAAAGAAAAAAACAGTGCTATCCATCGAAAGTTCCAATTTGGTGGTCCTTTTTTTTCAAGACGCCAACCATCAATCACACCAAAAAACACCCATAAACTAGAAAAGCACTCTGAGACTGAAGACATCTACCAAGGCAACTTATTTCTCGAAACTAGCTTTCCTTTCATTTGGACCTATGAGACATTTTAATGTTCCCCTTTAAGCCAGTCATAGCAACTGCTAGCCTGTATGACCCATGGGGTCAAGGCAAGGTTAGGATCTATTCGGTCGACCTTTTGTTGGATATTCTTGACCTTGACCTTTGACCAAGGACTTTCAAAAATGGAAACACTTCCACGTCTCAACATAATAATTAATCCCTGAAAGTTTCACTACTCTATGAATCAAATTGTGGCCAGGAAGTCGTTTACAAACGAACAAACAGACAAACGGACAAACGGGGGTAAAAACATAACCTCCTCCCAACTTTTTTGGTGAAGTTAAGCATGAAAAAGTCAATCTCTGTTCATTTATTTTTAACTTTCGCTTGCATAAAAAGGTTACCACTGAAGAGAGGGAAAAAATTATAAGGTCTTTCTGTCTATATTGTCCCGAAGACATGCAAACTACAAAAATGATCTTGTAGCCTGGTCAACATAAGGCCACAGTGATTCTCTATATAGCAATGAAGAAATTGGAAGGCTTTGGCACCAGAAAACTTGCTGCTTTGGGCATATGAAACTCATTATCAGAGTAAAGACTATTCATATACAAGGAGGGAAACTCTAAAATCAAGCTATGGAAGTATATTCAAGATAGTGTCTATTGCTCATCACCAGGGTACAGTAGTGATGGACACTGCTGTGATGAGATGGAAATGAAGAGGAAGATTTTGAAAATTTCATCAAGGCTCGTAAGCAACCACTGACAAACAAAGAATTGTTTAAGTTAGTTGAGAAACAGACAACTAAATAAACTTTCCCTGACCAGTAAGAAGAAACTTCAAACTCAAAGAAATGCAGCAGTTTTTACCCTTTATCCAAGAGTAGGTCAATCTTCGAGTCGAAGGATCTTTCTGTTAAACATTTCGTTCAAATTACTAATGGTGTCGATGATTTACCCTTCCCTTATAGGGCAATTTTTGATGACAAAAGGAGCAAAAAAAAAAAAAAAAAAAATCGTGTGTCAACTACATTTGCAGTTTAATCTTCGCCATCAACCGTGTAACCTTCCTCCCACAACAACTAATTCCTCACTTTCATCCCCGCCTTTGTCTGCATTCAGTAAGCAGGAGAGAGGCCAACTTCAAGGTAAAGTAGCCATTATAATTGTGTTAACATTTTTAATATTAAAGGTTTAATGTTTAAAAGTTGTGCATGAGTGACAGAGCCAAGGGACAAGTGATAATGCCCTGTATACTGTACCATGCATGCATACATTATATATGATCAGTACCCAAACCCCTTCTCCACCCAAGTTAGGGCCAGGGAGGGCCAGACACTGGCTAATGATGACTCAGCAGGTATACATATAGAGTCCTCCAAACAAGCCTTCCTTGGCTCACAAGTAAGATGAAGTTACAGACACAACAAGAAACTATGGAGCATGAGAGGATCCCGAACCCCAGCCAGGTAGATCACCAGGGAGAGAAGCTTCCAATAAGTTACCACAAATTTTCTTATCCGTGGTTACAAAAAGTTTCAGCTAGGTAAGTATTGACTTAACGTCCTTCAAAAGAACAGCTACTTCGTGGTGTATCCACGGTTATCTCACTATTGATTAATATTAAAAAATTCAACATTAATTCCTGTCTAGGAAATCAGTGAATAAAGTATGGTATAAACAAACTGGTTTGTTAGTCAGACTGTATCCTCAAACCTAGATCTCTTAGATTCTTGAGGGACAATATTTTAAGTCCTTATAAAAAACATTATCCTCTTACCCACGTTTCATCACTTTACACAAACTAATTTAACATATATACACATACATACATACATATATATATATATATATATATATATATATATATATATATATATATATATATATATATATATATACATATATATATACATAAATATATATATATATATATATATATATATATATATATATATATATATATATATATTATATACATATATATACTTTGTATATGTATATGTCTATGTATATATTATATATATATATATATATATATATATATATATATATATATATATATATATATATATATATATATATACAAATATATATATACATATACACATATATATTTTATATATATATATATATATATATATATATATATATATATATATATATACTGTATATATACTAGAATTGAATCTATATATTTCAACTGAGTAAAAACATAATGGATGGAGAAATAGAAAAATTTAACGGTACAAAAATATTTTCTTGAAGAATTTCCTTCCAATGGCTGATATATCTTAGAAAAAAACCATAAACAATAAAAAACAAGATCCAGGTATTCACCTTCGATGAAATATAAGATTTATTATATTTAGATACCAGGAGAGAGAAAATATATTAATTATACACAAGGAAGAGGACAGAAATCCTAAAGCTCTTAGAATTCGAGAAGCTGAGAGTTAAGGAATATTGGGAATACGGATAGGACTCCTGAAGCCTTTCTTCACTAGCTGCCAAAACTAAATAAAGCAAATAAATTTAAAGAAAAAACTGGATGAAATCTGTTCAGCAAAAAAAAAGAAAAAAAAAAAAAAAAAAAAAAAAAAACATAAGTTTCTTGTGGAAAAATCAAACACTGGGAATTGTGAGACATATATAATAAGGGGGAAAATGTTCCTTCCACATAACATAAAATTTTTCTCCCGCTTTGTTTTCCTTAATTCTAGTGACGTTGTAAATCTACCAACACACATATATGTGCATTGATGTATACAGACACACACACAGACACACACACACACACACACACATATATATATATATATATATATATATATATATATATATATATATATATATATATATATATATATATATATATATATATATATATATATATATATATATGGCTGAAAATCAACAAAATGTAGTGTTTAAATAGAAATAAATTTCTACCTCATACTTGGGATCGAACCCTAGCCCCTTCAAATGAAAGGCCAGGTATATCAGTGTATATCAGGTATATATATGATACATAAATATTATATACATATATATACAAACATTTTATATATATATATATATATATATATATATATATATATGAATATATATATATATATATATATATATATATATATATATATATATATGGCTGAAAATCAACAAAATGTCGTGTTTAAATAGAAATAAATTTCTACCTCATACTTGGGATCGAACCCTAGCCCCTTCAAATGAAAGGCCAGGTATATCAGTGTATATCAGGTATATATAATACATAAATATTATATATATATATATATATATATATATATATATATATATATATATATATATATATATATATATATATATATATATATACATATACATATAGAGAGAGAGAGAGAGAGAGAGAGAGAGAGAGAGAGAGAGAGAGAGAGAGAGAGAGAGAGAGAGAGAGAGAGAGAGAGAGAGAGAGAAAAGTAAGCAAAACCGGAATGAATTTATGGTTGCCTTCACCATATATTACTAAGGTTTCCTTAACCTACTATGAGATTCAGGGACCCTGTAACACGGTTTTTTCGCAATAACTTTTTTTCTATGAATTTCATAAATATAATGCTTATTCAGAATACACATTATATCCACACATAAATTTTGACTATATTCTGCATTACGTAGGTTGAATAAATTTGGTACTTTATTAAGTAAAAGTGACGATTTTTGAAGAAGGGCCAACTTACTCAGAGAAAAGGTTTCGAACGCACTCGTTACGTAACTTATGACAGCATTTCTTCTCTCTTTCTCGATCGATGATTGGTTATACGTAACGAAGGCTATACCTCTGCCAACAATAACACAAAAGTGTAAATAAAAGCAAAGCAGTACACCTTTATGAACTCTGAAACCTCTCCACTGAAAATTGTCATAATGAACAAACGAACAAAATATGTTAATAAATACAAAAACACTTCAATTATTTGTCTAACTCCCAAAAAAAATTTCCTAAGAAATTACAGTCTACTTTATAGGTCACAATCAGATTGACAAAGTGAATGGAATAGTTGTTAATTTTCAAAAACGTAGTAGACCAGCTTGATTTGATAACTGCTATATCCAATGTCAAGCAATTTTTATTAATTGTCTATCTACATACCTATTTACTGAAAAAAAAAGGTAGGCGGTACCGTATTTTCGCTTTAAACCTTCACCAATAATTATCGTCAGAATGATGACTTCATGAGACTCCACCCACTTTGGCCTCGTTATGAATCAGGATAACACTGAAGGCTATCATGGGCATTGTGCTATCATGGGCATTGTTGGATCAGAAAATTCAAATTCTGGCTATAAAAACTTATTTCTCGAGTAGTTGTAAGAAGTGCTAAATGATCCTCAATGATCCCAGCAGTTGGCCTAAATGTTTAATTCATGCATACTACTGTTGCGGCAGTACTGCTACAGTAGTATTACTACGCCAGCACTGATACCCCACCCACATCTATATATTGTTCCGCCATTCATAAAGTCTTTGTCATGTTTTTTTCACTGTGCAATAAGCCATGGCCTCCTCAGAAATTAAGTTTAACATTAGATGATAGGTTATTTCATTAAGCTGACAAATTATGGCAACTGGGTATGTTATTACCGACGTTGAAGCTAAAGATAAATATGGTATCATTAATTCATTTCATTATCATCTTTACTACTATTTGTTTTGCTACATGTAGTAAATATTTCAAAGGATAAATGAATTATGTTCACTTTACTTCTATAGATTCCCATTAGATGTACAAATAAAACTCCTAAAACTATTCATGATTTATTTACAAAATGCAGTCATGCCCAAAACATAGCCAGCACGTTCGTACGGCCTAAGAAGAAGAAAAAAAATTATATCGGATGATCCGTTGGTCTGATGGAGATTTTAGCACAAAAATCTTATTTTAACAAAAAAAGTTATATAAAGACTGTTTACATACAATCTCTCTCTCTCTCTCTCTCTCTCTCTCTCTCTCTCTCTCTCTCTCTCTCTCTCTCTCTCTCTCTCTCTCTTGGTGGCATAGTGAATAGTTAATGGAAATGTTCAAGCCTGAATGACATTACAAGTATTATAATCATATTACGCTAAATACAAATCAGACCATAAACATTGGATTTAAACTAGAAACTGAAATATTACCTATTCAGGCTATAATAGATATGGCCAAGGGCTTTCTCATGTCTGTATAAAGTTGCAAGTCGTAAGACAAATGCAGGTTTGCAACCACGGGGGCAATTCCAAATCCTGTTAGCCATTCTTGACTGTTATGGGTTTCAGAGCAGATGGAAGAATGTGAATGGGTGTCTGGTGGATGGGCGGGGCAAAATTTTGTCCAAAGGTGTTTACATTGCTTACGTAATGAATGTTTTCGACTCTTGGCTCGGTATCACTGGCCATGGCGTCGGCTGGATCATTTTTACTCAATAAAAATTAAAACCATCGGGTTTAGGTTATTGATAATGCTGACAAAATTTGTGTGTGGTTGTAAAATATACATATGTCAACTTTCAGCTACACCCGATGCTTTGATAAGGAGCAAAGTCCAAAAAACCGTGTTACAGAGGCCCTGAATCTCATACTATGATATTCAGGGCATCTGTAACACGGTTTTTTGGACTTTGCTCCTTATCAAGGCATCGGATGTAGCTGAAAGTTGACATATGTATATTTTACAACCACACAAATTTTGTCAGCATTTTCAATAACCTAAACCCGATAGTTTTAATTTTTATAGAGTAAAAATGATCTAGCCGACGCCATGGCCAGTGATAACGAGCCAAGAGTCGAAAACATTCATTACGTAAGCAATGTAAACACCTTTTGACAAAATTTTGCCCCGCTCATCCACCGGACACCCATTCACCTTCTTCCATCGGCTCTGGAACCCATAACAGTCAAGAATGGCTAGCAGGATTTGGAATTGCCCCTGTGGTTGCAAAACTGCATTTATCTTACGACTTACAACTTTATACAGTCAAGAGAAATCCCATGACCATATTTACTATAGCCTGAATAGGTAATTATTCAGTTTCTAGTTTAAATCCAATGTTTATGGTCTGATTTGTATTTAGCGTAATATGATTATAATACTTGTAATGTCACTCAGGCTTTTGAACATTTCCATTAACTATTCACTATGCCACCAAGAGAGAGAGAGAGAGAGAGAGAGAGAGAGAGAGAGAGAGAGAGAGAGAGAGAGAGAGAGAGAGAGAGAGATTGTATGTAAACAGTCTTGATATAACTATTTTTGTTAAAATGAGAATTTTGTGCTAAACTCTCCATCAGACCAACGGATCATCCGATATAATTTTTTTTTTCTTCTTCTTAGGCCGTACGACCGTGTTGGCTATGTTTTGGGCATGACTGCATTTTGTAAATGAATCATGAATAGTTTTAGGAGTTTTATTTGTACATCTTATGGGAATTTATATGAGTAAAGTGAACATAATTCATTTATCCTTTAAAATAATTACTACATGTAGCAAAACAAATAGTAGTAAAGATGATAATGCAATGAAGGAATGATACCAAACTTTATCTTTAGCTTCAACATCGGCAATAACATACCCAGTTGCCATAAATTTGTCAGCTTAATGAAATAGCCTATCATCTAATATAAAACTTAAATTCTGAGGAGGCCATGGCTTATTGCACAGTGAAAAAAAATGACACAGACTTTATGAATGGCGGAACGATACATAAATGTGGGTGGGGTATCTGTGCTAGCGTAGTAATACTACTGTAGCAGTAGTCCCGCAACAGTAGTATAAATGAATTAAACGTTTGGCCCAACTGCTGGGATCCTTGAGGATCATTTAGCACTTCTTACAACTACTCGAGAAATAAGTTTTTATAGCCAGAATTTTAATTTTCTGATCCAACAATGCCCATGATAGCCTTTAGTGTTATCCAGAATTATAACGAGGCTAAAGTGGGTGGAGCCTCATGAAGTCATCATTCTGACGATAATCATTGGTGAAAGTTTAAAGCAAAATGCAGTACCAGCTATTTTTTTTTTTTTTTTTTTTTTTTTTTTTTTTTTTACAGTAAATAGATCGGTAGATAGACAATAAATAAAAATTGCTTGACATTGGATGTAGCAGTTATCAAATCAAGCTTGTCTACTACGTTTTTGAAAATTACCAACTATTCCCTACACCTTGTCAGTCTCATTGTGAGCTATAAAGTAGACTGTAATTTCTTAGGAAACTTATTTTGGGAGTTAGACAAATAATCGAAGTGTTTTTGTATTTATTAACATATTTTGTTCGTTTGTTCATTATGACAATTCTCAATGGAGAGGTTTCAGAGTTCATAAAGGTGTACCGCTTTGCTTTTATTTACACTTTTGTGTTATTGTTGGCAGAGGTATAGCCTTCGTTACGTATAACCAATCATCGATCGAGAAAGAGAGAAGAAATGCCGTCATAAGTTACGTAACGAGTGCGTTCGAAACCTTTTCTCTGAGTAAGTTGGCCCTTCTTCAAAAATCGTCACTTTTACTTAATAAAGTACCAAATTTATTCAACCTACGTAATGCAGAATATAGTCAAAATTTATGTGTGGATATAATGTGCATTCTGAATAAGCGTTATATTTAACAAATTCATAGAAAAAAAAGTTATTGCGAAAAAACCGTGTTACAGAGGCTCTGAATCTCATAGTAGGTGGCTGACTGAACTTCTTCCAAGAGGACAAAATCTAGAGGTTTTATTTAAAATCTTGTTTTTAAGGCTCCTTGTGATTCTTAAGGTCTTATATGATTCTAATACATCAGCAGCCCAAAACAAAAGAAAGTTTATTATCCCTGGGCAACGAAGGATAGTTTAGTATGGAATATGAGAAATCAATGTAAAACTTGTTACATAAATTTATATCGCATTGAAAAGACTAAGCAATGATATGCATATTTCGATATATATATATATATATATATATATATATATATATATATATATATATATATATATATATATATATATATATATATATATATATATATATATATATATATATAAATGATATTGTACGTAACCCATCAACATTGATGGCTTAATAACTCAAGATGAAAAGCTCCTGGTTACGATGAAATATATTCTGAGATGATACTGGCTAAATATTAAATGAAGCGACGCTCAGAATATCTACAAGATCATTTTGTAGAATGTAGCATGAAGAGGCAGAGCCTGATGAATGGAACCTAGGATTGTTGGTTAAAATGGCAAAAAAAAGGGGGGGGGGGATCTGACTGCAATAATTAGGGGCATCACAATTACGTCAGGTGTCATGAGAAAATATAGCATGCTTATTCTAATGAGACTAGAGAGAAAGATTGATGAAAAGCTGAGAGATGAAAAAGCAGAATTTAGAAAAAGTAGTTGTGCTGATCCAATTTTCCTTTTGAGAAATGTTCTACAGCAATGCCTAGATAATAAAGATCTACTTTTGATGGCATTTGTTGACTATGAAAAAGCATTTAGATATTGTCCACCGGCCAATTTTGTTGAGAGTTCTGCGTTATTATGTAATTCCTCTTAAATATATGAATTTGATCAAATCTGTTCATGACCATAGCAAGTGCAAAGTTAATGCTACTGGATTCCTGTCAAATGAATTACCAGTTAACAGCAGAGTACTCCAAGGGAATGTGCTGTCATCTATGTTGTTTATCCTGCTCATGGATTTTGTAATGCGTACAACAGTTTGAGATGGTGGAAAAGGATTAGACTGGATTGGTAATATGAAATTAGCTGACCAAGAGTATGCATTTGTTGCTGTCCTTATTAGCAAAATACCACAGGATTTGCAATGCTTGCTTAACAGAATGCATGAAATACCACATGAGGCTGGGCTCAAGATAAAAAGAAGAAAGACAAATATGATGACAATGGAATACGCAATGATGATATATCATTGGAAGGAGAAATAATTAATATGTAGAATCCTTCAAGTATTTAGGAACTATGACGAATTCAGTTTTAATTATAGTTTAGTGAAAGATTGAAAAAGGCAAATCAGATATTGACTAAGTTGAGTAAAATTTGGAAATAAAATCGCCTGAAATTACTTATAGAAATCAGGCTATACATCAGTTTAGTGAGATCGGTAATAGATTTGAGAACAGAGCCCTCAGAAGAATATTGGGAGTTAAATGACAGATGGTTAGAAATAAAAGTATAAGAGAGATTACTCGAGTACCACATGTGGATGAGATCATGGTGAAGGGCAGAACGAGATGGTATGTGTAGGCTCTTCGCACATCCCAAGAGAGAATAGTTCACCGAATGTTTAACTGGTGTTCACAAGGCACTAGAGAAGTTGAGAGACCCAGGGCTACATGGCTGAAACCATGAACCGTGAATTAGGAGATGACGAATGGAAGCATCGAACTAAAATCTCAAGATAGAGTCTACTTGCAAAATTTAACAGAGGCCCTTTGAGTCAATAGGCGTAGGAGGAGATGATGATGAAATATTTATAGATATGTACTTAAATGCACACGCACCCTCTCTCACCCGGGTAAGACTCTATTCTGCTACATATCCGAGGGACGAGACAGGAGAGAAATATATATATATATATATATATATATATATATATATATATATATATATATATATATATATATATATATATATATATATATAAATGTGTGTATGTACGTGTTTCCCTCTCCTTAAAAAGAATACATACACAGTGACTTTCACTCTTCTATAAGTATTTTTCTGGCACGAGATAGCTACAGTGGATACAATCTACCACAATTCGATTAATCACCAGATATTTAATTCACCCAACAGATCACTCAATGGTTAACATTAAGCAGTACCTCTAACAAGAAGCATCACAAAGAAAACAAATCCATACGCCACATAAAACTATAAAAACATTAATACTTCAATAAACCTACACAGAAAATCCACAAACCACACTTCTAACATTCCTAAATACTAAGCCCTTCCCTTCTATTTTGATCTTACTCATGAGCTTCTGTGGTAATAACATCATTCTTTTTCATTAATTTCTTCTGCTGCATATGTATCACTTTCGAACGATTTAAAATTCATTCCCTATAGCCAAGTCATCTCGTAACAGTTTCATCCATCTTATCACTGACATTAACCCTTTAATTTCGTGTACATATCCCTCAGTTCCTCACCTCAACATTTTCTACAATTTCTTTTTCATGTGTATTCACCGTTCCCAATCCATTAACATAAAGGCAATCTTGGCATCCAAATCTATTGCCACACAGAGCTATTTTTCTTTCTTCACCTATTCTGTTCCTCATCTTTCCCCTCACATCACCTTCATGTTTTCTTTCAAATATATACATGAGTCACGCACTTCTTTTCTTCTATTGTCCATATCAGCAATCACTGCTCCATCTTTCTGGCTTCCAATAACCGCATAGCTTTTTCTTGCTCATGGTAACCCTTCACTTTGTGATCTTGCAAACAAATTCAAAGTTTCCGATTGTATCATCAACAAAATTCGATATTTTTAATTCTATCCATATTTCCTTTTAATTTCAATAACTGCGGATCTGTTATAGATATACTTTTTTCTGACAGCTCCCATTATTCCATTAATAAAAAAAGTAAAAAAAAAAAACAAGATGTAACACATATATCAGACCATTCTTTACCAAAAGCCAATTACTCCTTCTTTATTATTGTTTAACATACTTAGTTGATGGAGGATGGTAGGGAGAGAGAAGAAATTAAGTCAGCAAGGGATGAAGGAAAGTTTAGGAATAGTTTAAAGGTAACTCATAAATGGCTGAGGCAAGGGACAGTGATAATGCCCTGGCTAACAGGACGGTGCCCTAAAGACTGAATATATACAAATGGACAGCGTCTAAGCGCCTTCTTCATTCAAGCTAGGGCCATGGATGGCCTGGCAATGGCTGTTGATGACCCAGCAAGTAGACCTAGAGGAACACCCAAAACCGCTATCCTTAGTTCACAAGGATGGTGAGGCTAGAGACACTACAAAATAACATTGAGCGTGGAGGGGACTCGAACCCCAGGCAAGGGTGATTCTAATAAGAACTAATAATATTTTCAACAAGAAAAGATATGATGTTAAATATAAATGAAAGAAAAAGGAAGCAGCAGTTAAAATCGAATGTTTGAACACGGTTAGAAACGTGATCAATTGATTAAAAAAGGTAAAGCGATCCATCACAGTGCTTTGTAATGGAATGGCCCAGTGGAGAGAATGAGGACAATGAGTTGGTTGAAATAAGTGATACAAAGAAGGAGAAGACTTGAAAGATCTATAGAAGTGAGGTGGAAGAGCTACTGGTATGGAAGGCTCTTGATTGCGAGCGAGTGTGAGCACAATAAAGATAAATAGGAGAGCAAGTGCAGGGAGTACAATGTGAGGTTTATAAGTTTTTGTACATGGAATACATCCATGAATCTAGAAGGTAAAGTTCGAATATAGCAGTGACTACTATCTTGTTTTGGCCCTGGAGGCACCACTTCTAGTGATAATGTCTTTTAAACCTTTGTGATATATATATATATATATATATATATATATATATATATATATATATATATATATATATATATATATATAATATATATATATATATATATATATATATATATATATATATATAAATATATATATATATATATATATATATATATATATATATATATATATATATATATATATATATATATATATATGTATATATATACAGTATATATATATATATATATATATATATATATATATATATATATATATATATATATATATATATATATATATATATATATACATATATATATATATATATATGTGTGTGTGTGTGTGTGTGTGTGTGTGTAAGGCCTTCAGCTGCTAGTAACTATATCCTTCTGTGTAGATATATGAAGCTACCAGTTTCTGGATGTTTTTACTATACAGTGGGTCAGTCCACGATTTATTCGTTAAAGGCTGAGCTTCGAACTAAAAAGTTATGGAAAATTGATTCATGTTAAGAAAAAAATACAAACACACATACAGATATTATGTACTAAATATGTATGTGCATGTGTATGTGATTGTTTCCGTAACGGTATATATATAAAATTACATTAAGATACTTTGTTGTTATTCAATGGGCAACGGGAAAAAAAAAGTATAAATAAATACGTGTATATAAGAGCGGTTTGTTATACAGAATCAATCCTGCCGTCAATCGCCGTCTGTGAAAATAAATATTTTTTCCCAAAGTTGCGTAGAATCCACCGACCAAAACTTTCGAAATGTCATACCTCGTTTGCGTTCGAATAAGAATAAGGCGGAAATGTTCGTTTGCTATTACAAAGAAAAACAGGAAAGAGGAACTTTGTAGTTTTTTTTTCTCAAAATATTGTACAGTATTTTCCAATTCCGATTTTAGCCTCTCGGAGATGTTATTTTGTATCTATTGAATAAACGGATTTTGAACGAAGCGAAAAATCTATTTTTGGGTGAGATAGCCATGGCGTCCTGATGGAAGGTTCCTTTTTGGTAGCTTTCTTGGGTATATAACTACTAAGATATTCCCAGAGAATTTAACCACAGGTTATCACAGAATTCTAACTTCTGGAGCGAGTATCCTAAAGGTTTCCCCTAAAGACATCGTATATCAACAGGGGACGCATGTATTAACGCGCCACATAGCTATCTGCACTTCATACAGAGTTAACACTTCGATATGGAGGGACAGAGAATAGCTGGGGAGCTGTTCCACAGCTAATCCCGTCCGTGGCTACTTTTGGTACTCGAGACGTAAACAAACGGGCGCCACCGCTAGATGACGCCACGTCCGTCCTCATCCTTTGTACAGTAGCTCGCCTTACTTAGACGGATTTTCCCTGTGCTAACTTTATCGTCTTGCATCTTTATCATGTCGCTACCTTCGGCCTCGCCTTCTTCTGGAAAGTTGAGTACAAGGTTCCAGTATTGTTTAGTTAAGCTCTGACCGTAAAGTAAATATTACTTTTCGAGATATTTGTTGTTTTGTGGCAGAGCTGTGCCTCTACCGGACCCGCCATTTTATGGCGTCGTTGTTGTTCTGCATGCCTTATTTAGTTAGCCACAGCAACGCTTCCGGCCTTATTTACTAATCGATAATATTAGTTTATTTAGTCTTCATAGCTAGGAACTTTTATATCGTGTTTTGATGCTTTTTTACCGGTCATCGATTGACCCCATACCAGTTGGCTACTATAGCCCCCAGGCCAGAGCGCCTATATTAGTGTTCATGCATGATTTTATCAGTGATCCTAGGCTTACTTATGAAGATAGTAGCATTATTTTACAATACTATTGACTGTGATGCAAGTGTTTTCGCCTTCAGGGACCATATAGGGGATAGGTTAGTTAGTGTGCCTTCCTAACCTAACCTACATGTAGGACCCCTATATGCTTCCTTCTTCCCCCTGCCCTTGGGCATTCCCTCTGTGTAGCCTTGCTCCCCCTACCACGTAAGGGGATCAAGCTCTTATCAGAGTATGTTATCGCCTCTCTGTACTCCCTAAGGGAATGAACCCCCCTTAGGGTTGCGCCTGAGAGTGAGGAACGGCTAGTCTTTCCTCTATTGCTAGGACTAAGTCTACAACTTTCCTGCGATAGCGATATGTCTTCTATCCTTCCTAGTTCAGGACGTACATCCCTGCTCTAGGTTAGGTTTTGGAAGGGTTATTCTGTTCCTTGCTGAAACTGTACCCATGCACCGTTTCAGTCAGGCTACCTTACCTTAGGTTAGGGAGTGTCCTCCCTTCCTTAGTGGTGGAAGACCCTTCTCTTCTCCCCTCCCCTCCTTAGGGTGGAGTGATAGGGCTACCTTGAGCTTCTGTGTACAGTCCGCTCTGGTACATATACCCTTCATAGTGTCCTATGGGGTTAGCCACTGGATGTGTTCTGTATGCAGGGGTCTCACCCCCCCCCCCTTTGGGTGTCCCCTAGCCCTCCCTTGAGCTACCCTAGCTCCCGGTCCTCTGCGGCCCCTGCTTCTGGGTGATAGAGTCAGCCTCTATCATGGGTACACCCTCTCAAGGGGGATGTCTGGGAGTCCATGGCTGGACCCCCTACATCCCTCCCTCTGTCTCTTTCACTATCCGGGTGCCAGTCCCTTGCCGCCTCCACTGTCGGCGATACCCACCTCCTACCTTGGTGACTCACCCCATATCCCCGTGGCCGCCAGTCGTGTGCCGGGGGACTGCCGCCTGCCGCCGGCTTTCAGCCGATGGCTCTCCCCTTTCCTCATAGCTTGGTCGTCAGCCCGCCGACCGGCCCCCGCAGTGCCGGCATCCACTGCCGGCAACCCGGTTCTGCTATAACCATCCTTGTTCCCGTCACCAATCCGGCAACCTCCGGCTGCCAGAG
>NC_090725.1:51024196-51029196 GCF_036898095.1 Palaemon carinicauda | reverse complement strand
TTCCAGCAGTCTCCTTCCGTAATCTCGCCCCTCCCCCTTTTTCACAGCCACACCCCTTACCTAACACCCCTCCCTCACCCCTTCAATCTTCCTCTCCTGCTGAGTCCTTCCTAAAAATACTGCATTGACGTCCAGCGTTTGAAACCTGATTACTGATTTGTCAGAACAGATCGGATCGTCCTAACATAGAAGATGAGGGTCGAAATATTTCTATCTTATATCATTCTTTTATAAGTATTATAAACTGTAGGATTTCCAGGTACATTTTTCTCAAACATATCTAATATTCCTTTGATTGGCCTGCTAGTTGAACAAATAAAAAATGCTGAAATCATTAGAGTAACATATTTTTTTATCATAATGTATCTTGTGCAAGAAGACTCAAAAAGAACAATTCTAATTTGTAACATAACCCAAAGTAATAATACAAGGAAAGGATCATATACATGTGGCTCCAAGAATCAAATAAAATACCAAATATTACTATAATAAAATTTCCGGTGATAACAACTAATCGTGTGCAAAAAAAAAAAAAAACTCCAATAGAATAATACCAATTAAAGTAATAATCCACAGTAATAATAATACAAAGAAAATCAGCACATCCACGTGGCACCAAGGAACAATATCAAAATGAAAAAATCACTATAATAAAATTTTCTATGATAACAATTACGAGTAATATTGCTCAAGAAAAACAGTACCAATTTGTAATAATCCACTGTAATAATAACACATACCAAAGCAGCAAGGTCCAGCGTCACTAAGAATCAAATAAAAAAGCCAATATTACTATAATAGAATTTCTGGTAATATCAACTAATACTGTGCAAAGAAGACTCCAAAATAACAATACCAATACAGTAATAACAACACAAGCACAGCAGCACAGCCACACGTGGCACCGACGAATCGATAGGAACAGAGGAGACGAAATTCTCAAGACAAATTGCAGGTAATCAAAGAAAATGCCAACACTCCTTCAGGAAAAACAGCCGACGGGAAAAGTTTTTTATTTCCCTGGTTCTTGTTGTTGTTGTTGTTGTTGTTTTCCCAAATAATGTTTGTGTATTCAGGCGGCAGAGGCACACGTCGGCTCCTAGTTGTTGAAGGTTTAAGTTGAGATCAACGAAGCATCGACGGCGAGAGGAAAAAACAAGGATGAATTATTGCTTCTTTTGTTTTTTTCTATTTGCCTTTGGGCAAGAAATGTCTACGGAAGGAAAAAGATTTATAAGAAAGTTGTCAGGAGTTAAACTTTCTCTCTCTCTCTCTCTCTCTCTCTCTCTCTCTCTCTCTCTCTCTCTCTCTCTCTCTCTCTCTCTCTCAAACACAAAGCAGCTGGAGAAGATGGCCTAACAATTGATTTAATAATAGATAGAGGAGATATCATAGTACACACACAGACACAGACACACACACACACACACACACACATATATATATATATATATATATATATATATATATATATATATATATATATATATATATATATATATATATATATATGCATGTGTGTGCGAGTGTGTATGTGCGTCTGTTTGTGTGTGTCTAACAAAAAAAGACACATATGTCTCAACATCTGTCATCAAATGCAAACTAACCAGATTTTCACTCGGATTTATGTATGTGGTTTGCACCATGAATGCTCAGGTGCCTTAATTGCAAGTGCCACCGGCATTTAGCATATACAGGTGGTATAAAGAGTGCCAAGTAGTTCTAAAAACTGAATATCCCAAAAGCACGAAAACATTACCCTCATCACGAAGCCAATGAGAGTTTTTTCGCCCTAGGTGGCTGACTGAACTTCTTCCAAGAGGACAAAATCTAGAGGTTTTATTTAAAATCTTGTTTTTAAGGCTCCTTGTGATTCTTAAGGTCTTATATGATTCTAATACATCAGCAGCCCCAAAACAAAAGAAAGTTTAATATCCCTGGGCAACGAAGGATAGTTTAGTATGGAATATGAGAAATCAATGTAAAACTTGTTACATAAATTTATATCGCATTGAAAAGACTAAGCAATGATATGCATATTTCGATATATATATATATATATATATATATATATATATATATATATATATATATATATATATATATATATATATATATATATATATATATATATATATATATATATAAATGATATTGTACGTAACCCATCAACATTGATGGCTCCATAACTCAAGATGAAAAGCTCCTGGTTACGATGAAATATATTCTGAGATGATACTGGCTAAATATTAAATGAAGCGACGCTCAGAATATCTACAAGATCATTTTGTAGAATGTAGCATGAAGAGGCAGAGCCTGATGAATGGAACCTAGGATTGTTGGTGAAAAGGGCAAAAAAAAAAAAAGGGAGATCTGACTGCAATAATTAGGGGCATCACAATTACGTCAGGTGTCATGAGAAAATATAGCATGATTATTCTAATAAGACTAGAGAAAAAGATTGATGAAAAGCTGAGAGATGAAAAAGCAGAATTTAGAAAAAGTAGTTGTGCTGATCCAATTTTCCTTTTGAGAAATGTTCTACAGCAATGCCTAGATAATAAAGATCTACTTTTGATGGCATTTGTTGACTATGAAAAAGCATTTAGATATTGTCCACCGGCCAATTTTGTTGAGAGTTCTGCGTTATTATGTAATTCCTCTTAAATATATGAATTTGATCAAGTCTGTTCATGACCATAGCAAGTGCAAAGTTAATGCTACTGGATTCCTGTCAAATGAATTACCAGTTAACAGCAGAGTACTCCAAGGGAATGTGTTGTCATCTATGTTGTTTATCCTGCTCATGGATTTTGTAATGTGTACAACAGTTTGAGATGGTGGAGAAGGACAAGACTGGATTGGTAACATGAAATTAGCTGACCACGAGTATGCATTTGTTGCTGTCCTTATTAGCAAAATACCACAGGATTTGCAATGCTTGCTTGACAGAATGTATGAAATACCACATGAGGCTGGGCTCAAGATAAATAGAAGAAAGACAAATATGATGGCAATGGAATACGCAATGATGATATATCATTGGAAGGAGAAATAATTAATATGTAGAATCCTTCAAGTATTTAGGAACTATGACGAATTCAGTTTTAATTATAGTTTAGTGAAAGATTGAAAAAGGCAAATCAGATATTGACTAAGTTGAGTAAAATTTGGAAATAAAATCGCCTGAAATTACTTATAGAAATCAGGCTATACATCAGTTTAGTGAGATCGGTAATAGATTTGAGAACAGAGCCCTCAGAAGAATATTGGGAGTTAAATGACAGATGGTTAGAAATAAAAGTATAAGAGAGATTACTCGAGTACCACGTGTGGATGAGATCATGGTGAAGGGCAGAACGAGATGGTATGTGTAGGCTCTTCGCACATCCCAAGAGAGAATAGTTCACCGAATGTTTAACTGGTGTTCACAAGGCACTAGTGAAGTTGAGAGACCCAGGGCTACATGGCTGAAACCATGAACCGTGAATTAGGAGATGACGATTGGAAGCATCGAACTAAAATCTCAAGATAGAGTCTACTTGCAAAATTTAACAGAGGCCCTTTGAGTCAATAGGCGTAGGAGGAGATGATGATGAAATATTTATAGATATGTACTTAAATGCACACGCACCCTCTCTCACCCGGGTAAGACTCTATTCTGCTACATATCCGAGGGACGAGACAGGAGAGAAATATATATATATATATATATATATATATATATATATATATATATATATATATATATATATATATATATATATATATATATATATATATATATATATATAAATGTGTGTATGTACGTGTTTCCCTCTCCTTAAAAAGAATACATACACAGTGACTTTCACTCTTCTATAAGTATTTTGCTGGCACGAGATAGCTACAGTGGATACAATCTACCACAATTCGATTAATCACCAGATATTTAATTCACCCAACAGATCACTCCATGGTTAACATTAAGCAGTACCTCTAACAGGAAGCATCACAAAGAAAACAAAACCATACGCCGCATAAAACTATAAAAACATTAATACTTTAATAAACCTACACAGAAAATCCACAAACCACAGTTCTAACATTCCTAAATACTAAGCCCTTCCCTTCTATTTTGATCTTACTCATGAGCTTCTGTGGTAATAACATCATTCTTTTTAATTAATTTCTTCTGCTGCATATGTATCACTTTCGAACGATTTAAAATTCATTCCCTATAGCCAAGTCATCTCGTAACAGTTTCATCCATCTTATCAGTGACATTAACCCTTTAATTACGTGTACATATCCCTCAGTTCCTCACCTCAACATTTTCTACAATTTCTTTTCCATGTGTATTATCCATTACCAATCCATTAACATAAAGGCAATCTTGGCATCCAAGTCTCTTGCCACACAGAGCTATTTTTCTTGCTTCACCTATTCTGTTCCTCATCTTTCCCCTCACATCACCACATGTTTTCTTCCAAATACATACACGAGTAACGCACTTCTTTTCTTCTATTGTCCATATCAGCAATCATTGCTCCATTTTTCTGGCTTCCAATAACCACATAGCTTTTTCTTGCTCATGGTAACCCTTCACTTTGTGATCTTGCAAACAAATTCAAAGTTTCCCTATTGTATCATCAACAAAGTCCGATATTTCTAATTCTATCCATATTTCCTTTTAATTTCCATAACTGCGTATCTGTTATAGATATACTTTTTTCTGACAGCTCCCATTCATTATTCCATTAATAAAAAAAGTAAAAAAAAAAAAAAAAAGATGTAACACTTATATATCAGACCATGCTTCACCAAAAGCCAATTACTCTTTCTTTATTATTGTTGTTTAACATACTTAGTTAGATGGAGGATGGTAGGGAAAGAGAAGATATTAAGTCAGCAAGGGAGGAAGGAAACTTTAGGAATAGTTTAATGGTAACTCATAAATGGCTGAGGCAAGGGACAGTGATAATGCCCTGGCTAACAGGACGGTGCCCTAAAGACTGAAT
>NC_090725.1:51001696-51016696 GCF_036898095.1 Palaemon carinicauda | reverse complement strand
GTGGCACCGACGAATCGATAGGAACAGAGGAGACGAAATTCTCCAGACAAATTGCACGTAATCAAAGAAAATGCCAACACTCCTTCAGGAAAAACAGCCGACGGGAAAAGTTTTTTATTTTCCTGGTTCTTGTTGTTGTTGTTATTGTTTTCCCAAATGATGTTTGTGTATTCAGGCGGCAGACGCACACGTCGGCTCCAAGTTGTTGAAGGTTTAAGTTGAGATCAACGAAGCATCGACGGTGAGAGGAAAAAACAAGAATGAATTATTGCTTCTTTTGTATTTGTATTTGCCTTTGGGCAGGGAAAGTCTACAAAAGGAAAACAGCTCTGTGAGAAAGTTGTCAGTTGCGCAGCAGGAGAAGATGGCCTAGCAATTGATTTATTAATAGATGGAGTAGATTTCATGATGTATACATATATATATATATATATATATATATATATATATATATATATATATATATATATATATATATATATATATATATATATATATACATACACCCACATATATATATATATATATATATATATATATATATATATATATATATACATACACACACATATATACATATATATATATATATATATATATATATATATATATATATATATATATATATATATATATGTATATATAAGTATAGGTGTATATACATATATATATATATATATATATATATATATATATATATATATATATATATATATATATATATATATATATATATTATATATATATATATATATATATATATATATATATATATGAGTGTGTGTGTGTGTGTGTTTGTATGTGTGAGTGTATGTATGTCCGTGTGTGTGTCTAACAGAAAAGATACATAATTATGTCACATATGTCGTCAAATGCAAACTAACAAGATTTTGTCTCGGATTTATGTATGTGCTTTGTACCATGAATGTTCAAGTACCTCAAATGCAAGTGCCACCGGCCTTTAACATATACAGGTGGTATAAGAAGTGCCAAGTAGTTCTAAAAAACTGAATATCCCAAAAGCACGAAAACATGACCCTCATCTCGAGACCAAATGAGAGTCTTTTTTTTTTTCGCCCTCGGTGGCCGATTGAACTTCTTCCAAAAGGACGAAATAGAAAGGCTTTCTTTAAAATCTCGTTTTCAAGGTTCCTTGGGATTCTTAATGTCTCGTGTGATTCTTATACATCTGCAGCCACAAAACAAATGCAAAGAGACTAAAGACAAACATTGATGAAAAGCTGCGAGATGAACCGGCGAGCAGTATTTTCAAAATGTAGAAGTCGTACTAACCAAATTTTCATTTTAAGACAAGTACAGCAATGTGTAGAATATAGAAATCCACTATTGATGAAATTTGGGACTATGAAAGAGATTTTGATAGTATGCACCGGCCAATTTTGTGGAGAGTTCTACGTTATTATGGAGTTCTTAAACACGTGAATTTGATTAGGCCTGTTCACGAACATAGCCAGTGCAAAATCAGTGCTAGTGGAGTCCTAGCAAATGAATTTCTATTGAACAGCGGAGTACTCCTAGGAAATGTGTTGTCACCTATGTTGTTTATCCTCCTCATGGATTTTGTAATCCGTAGAACAGTTGGAAATGGTGGAGAAGGATTGGACTGGTTTGGTAAATTAAAGTAAATTAGCTAGCCTAAAGTATGCGGATTATGCTGTCCTTATTAGCAGAGCACAGAAGGATCAACAATGTTTTCTTACCATAATGCTTGAAATATCACAGTAGGTTGGGCTCAAGTTAAACAGAATAAAGACAGGGGTAGAATCATTTAAGTATTTAGGAACTTTGATCTCCAATACAATGGCTTTATAATCAAAGTTTAATGAAAGATTGAAAAAAGCAAATCAGACAGTGGTTAGGTTAAGTAAAATTTGGCAATCAAATTGCCTGAAATTACATATAAAAATATCAGTTTAGTGAGATCGGTGTTATTGCATAGACATGAGTTATTTATTTCTATGGTTGCATACAGCATACCCAGAATTTTCTACGCCACCCTAAAGTTTTTAATATCACTTCCATATGTTTTCAAATTCATTCCTTAGAGCCAAGTCATACCAATCTTATCATTTACATTAACCCTTTCACTAAGTGTATATATCCCTCAGTTCCTCATCTCAACATTTTCTAAAATTTCTTTTTCATGTGTATTAACCATTACTAATCCATTAACATAAAGGCAATCTTGGCATCCAAGTCTCTTGCCACACAGAGCTATTTCTCTTGCTGCACCTATTCCGTTCCTCATCTTTCCCCTCACATCACCATGTTTTCTTCCAAATACATAGAGTCACGCACTTCCTTTCTCCTATTGTCCATACCAGCAATCACTGTTTCATCTTTCTGGCTTCAATTAACCTCTTAGCTTTTATTCTTGCTCATAGTAACCCTTCACTTTGTAATCTTGAAAACAAATTCAGTCTCCCTATTGTATCATCAACAAAATCCGATGTTTCTAATTCAATTAATATTTCCAATTCCTATAACTGCATATCTATTGTAAAGATACTTTTTTCTGACAGTTCGTATCATTCCATCAATAAAAAAAGTAAAAGAAACATGAAGATACAATACTTTTGTATCAGACCACTTTTTGTTCAGCATACTTTGTTAGATGGATGATGGTAGGAAGAGAAAAGAAATTAAGACAGCAGATGAGGAAGGAAATTTTAGGAATAGTTTAAAAGTCATTCATGAATGGCAGGGGCAAGGGACAGTGACAATACCCTAGCTATCAGGACAGTGCCCTAAACACTGACCATATACATATGTTCAGCGCCCAGTCACCCTTTCCACACAAGCTAGGACCATTGAAGGCCTGGCAACTACCGATGATGACCCATAGGATCCTATAGGATCCCCAAAAAACCCTATCCTTACCTCACAAGGATGGCGAGGGTACGGACACTAAAAAGGAATCATCGAGAGTACGTGGGACTCTAACCCCAGGCATGGGCGTTTCCAGTAAGAACTATTGTACTAATTACAGTTTAGGGAAGAGAAGAAATGATGTTAAATTTTAATGAAAGAAAAAGGAAGTGTCAGTTCAAATCAAATGTTTGAACAGGATTAGAAACGTGGACACTGACAGTAGTGATAAAATTATTAACAAAGGTAAGGCAATCCATCATAGTGCTTTGTCATAGATTGGCCCTGTGGAGAGAATGAAGACAATGAATTGATTGAAATAAGTGGTACAAAGAAAATGAAGAAGCTTTGAAAGATCTTTAGATAAGATGTGGAAAAGCTACTGGTATAGAAGGCTCTTAATTACCAGCGACTATGTGCACAATAAAGCTAAATAGGATAGTATGTGCAGAGAGTTCAACGTCCTGTTTATAAGTTTTTGTACATTGAGTGCATCCATCATTCACCAGGTAAAGTTCGAATATGGCAGTGACTAGAACCTTGTTTTTCTCAGGAGACACCTCTGATGGTAAAAATGCTTTTAAATATACACACACAATATACTGTATATATATATATATATATATATATATATATATATATATATATATATATATATATATATATATATATATATATATATAAAATATAGATAGATAGATAGATAGATAGATGGGGTTGAATGACGCAGTATATGTAGGGCCTTCGACAGCTAGTAACTAGAAAACTATATCCCTCTGTGTAGGAGTATGGAGCTACCAATGTTGTTGATGTTTTTCCTATACAGTAGATCCATCCACGATTATTCGTTAAAGGCTGAATTTGGCACTAAGCAGTTAAGGAAAATTTATTTATATTAAGAAAAAATTACAATCAAACATGCAGATATGTATGTGCATGTGTATGTGAGTGTTTTCCTAATGGCATATATATAAAATTACATTACGACACATTTTTGTTATGCAATTGGCAACGAAAAACAAGTATAAATAAATGCGTGTATATAAAAGAGTTTTGTTGTATAGAATCAATTCTGCCGTCAATCACCGTCTGTGAAATTAATATTTTTTTTCCAAAGTTGAGTAGAATCCACCGACCAAAACTTTCGAAATGTCATACCTCGTTTGCGTTCGAATAAGAATAACGCGGAAATGTTCGTTTGTTATTACAAAGAACAACAGGAAAGAGGAACTTTGTAGTTTTTCTTCTCAAAATATTTTACAGGATTTTCCAATTCCAATTTTAGCTTCTCGGAGATGTTATTTTGTATCTGTTGAAGAAATAACTTTTTATCGCACTTGGTTCTATATTCCGTTAAAATTGTCCCATAAGCTTGGCGCAGCGGCTTTTTGAAAAACAATGATATAAAAACAATCTATTTGTCTATCTATCTATATATATGTATACATATATATATATATATATATATATATATATATATATATATATATATATATATATATATATATATGGGTTCAAGCCATGTCGTCCTGATGGAAGTTCCTATTGGGTAGCTTCCTAGGGTATATTATAACTACGGCGATATTCCCAGAGAATTTACCTTAAGGTACCAGAATTCTAACTCCTGGAGCAAATATCCCTCGTGAAAGGGATATCGCGACATATCAGAGGACGTATTCTTGACACGCCACATGGCAATCTGCACCCCGAACAGAGATTACGTATCGCAGGGGTCAATTGGCAAGAAAAAAATCACCGTCTGTGAAAATAAATATTTTTTTCCAAAGTTGAGTAGAATCCACCGACCAAAACTTTCGAAATGTCATACCTCGTTTGCGTTCGAATAAGAATAAGGCGGAAATGTTCGTTTGTTATTACAAAGAAAAACGGGAAAGAGGAACTTTGTAGTTTTTCTTCTCAAAATATTGTACAGGATTTTCCAATTCCAATTTTAGCTTCTCGGAGATGTTATTTTGTATCTTTTGAAGAAATAACTTTTTATCACACTTGGTTCTATATTCCATTAAAATTTTCCCATAAGCTTGGCGCAGCGGCTTTTTGAAAAACAATGATATAAAAACAATCTATTTGTCTATCTATCTATATATATGTATACATATATATATATATATATATATATATATATATATATATATATATATATATATATATATATATATATATATATATATATATTTGGGCTCAAGCCATGTCGTCCTGATGGAAGTTCCTATTGGGTAGCTTCCTAGGGTATATTACAACTACGGCGATATTCCCAGAGAATTTACCTTAAGGTACCAGAATTCTAACTCCTGGAGCAAATATCCCTCGTGAAAGGGATATCGCGACATATCAGAGGACGTATTCTTGACACGCCACATGGCAATCTGCACCCCGAACAGAGATTACGTATCGCAGGGGTCAATTGGCAAGAAACAAAATCGGGAAAGAAAAAGGGGGAGCCGCTCCCAAGGCTCCCTATCTCCCGTTTCGTAAGCGTGCCTGGCGCCAATCCTGGCGCCATCTGTATTCCTTTTTGCGTAGCTTAACAACTCGGTGTTTTTTCCTGTGTTTCTCGCAAATCTTGGATTTATTCTACTTTTCATGGCTTCTCCAACTTCGTCGGCCTCTGATAAGTTGAGTACCATGTCTTTTATGTATAAATGTAGGCTCTTGGTATTTTTTTTAAGTGATTAATAGGTTTAATCTTTGTTACAAGAGCCGTAGCCTACCGGAGGCGTCATGGACGCTGTCGCTCGCTAGGTATAAGTTTAGTTAGTCAGAGCGACATTCCCGGTTGTTTTTCTATAATAAATTTTAGCTATTTGGCGTTACATAGGATTTCCTTTCGTGCTTTAGTATTATTTTGGCGAAGTATTCGCCAATTCTGGCCTACGCTAGGCCATGTAGCCTAGTTGTTTGGTCCTAGTACTTTATGCATAATTTTGGTTTTTCCGAGTGTATTAAAATTTTATTGAAGCTTTAGGCTGTTTTTTATACATTTAAGATTATGTTGAATATTTCCAAGATAGTATACGAGTGAGTTTCGGTGATTTAGGTAATCGATTCTCTTGGTGCCTAGGCTAAGTTGCTTATGGAGCCTCAGTATACTTTCTCATACTCCCCGGTTGCTTTCTTTTCTTCGGAGAAGGTATGCAATCCCTTTCCCTCTGTTCAAGCCTTGGGCTTATCCCTAAGTGGTTTATCTGAATTAACTTTCAATAAAACTATACTGGGGTGTTACTGTACCTTTATGTTCCAGTAAGTCTGATTTCAAAGAGGGACAGAACAACAGAGTTTTTAGTCTGAGTCTGTGTTTGTCTGGCTTGGGGTAGAGTCTCCCTCGCTGGCCTGACACAGACATAGGAGGTTCAGCCTCCATAGGTCACTACCGAAGGTTTCTGTACGAGATGATTCCTTCTTTTGTGATCTACCAGACTAGTCCTTGTTGCTGTTTTCGGGGGAGGATAAGTTTCTTTCCCTGGGAGTAGCAACACCTTCCTTGCTTTGGTTCTCTGGGAGCTAGCAAGTATTGCTGGCCTCCCCCCTTTGATCTCCCTTAGGCTAAGATGAGTTTCTTGGCTGCGGATGATCCTTCACTAAAGCAAGGTTGGTAGGACCCTCTTTTGTCCCTTCCCCCTCTATCTCCGTAATGGCCTAGCCATTACAGTACTGTATGTCATTCTACATCTGGACCTAGAATAGGTTAGGATGTGGAATTGACTCAGTCCCTTGCTGGCCGGCAGCTCTGCCGGCCGGCAAGGGTCTTCTGCTTTGAGTGCTGCCCGGACCTCCCTTGGTCCCTCATCCATGCCTGCCTGTAGAGCCAGACGGCATTGGTCAGGAAGCCTGAATTAGATTCTCCCCTTCCTTATATGCACTCTTTCGGATTGCCGGGCTTGGAGGTAGTGTACTCTCTTATCCCGGCATCCATTCTGTTATTCTTCTAGTGCTGTACCCGACCCGGCTGCCGGCCTCATAGGCCGGCAGCCAGGCAGTCGTAGTCCTCTGGTTCTTTTGCTGCCGGCTGGCATCAGTCGTGTACCTTTGCCGGCCGGCTAATGTCAGCCCTTGTCTGCCGGTCGCCAAGAGTGTGGCCGGCAGCCGGGTACTACCTTGTGTAGTTGCCGGCCGGCAGTCATTGCCGGCTGACATTGGCTGTTGCCGGCCGGCAGTTACTGCCAGCCGGCACATGCATTTGAACCAGCGTTCTGCCGCCTTATAGCTGTTAAGTAGTATACTTTAAAGCTAGTTGGCACATAACCTCCTATACTGTGCCAGTATTCTTCAGTATAACAGATACTGTAAGAAGAAATCTATAGTATAGGTGTTGGTACAGCACTGTGTGTTCTAACACTTTTGTGTTTTCTTGCACAGCCCTTTGCTGTTGCCCTACAGATAAGAAAGTGAGTTCTTTCTTGTCTATTATCCAGGATTTTAAAATCATTTCTTAGGTGTGAGCTACACCTGTTTCCTCTGGAAACTTTGCATTGGTTATTCTAGAAGAGATTAACCGTTCGATTTTATTATCTGGAAGGCTGCAGCAATTGGTTGTGAGGGAAACACAAGTGTGTGTCTTTCCTTTCTGAATTGTTATGCTATACTATGCATATCCAGTAATGCATAGTTCACTTGATACTCATGGAAATTTCTTCTCTTTACAGGAGGACCCTCCGAAGTGCGGAAGTGTTTTCTGCAACGTCCGTAGCAAGAACCTCTGCAGACATGAGTTTTGTAGGAGACACGCAGCATGCACTGTCTCCAAGGGTGATCTTCCGTATTGGGACCCTCAGGTATGTACTGTGTGCACTAACCTGATTACTGAGGCCTTTGATTCCCCTAGGACGGCGGAATTATTATTATTATTATTACTATCCAAGCTACAACCCTAGTTGGAAAAGCAAGATGCTATAAGCCCAGGGGCTCCAACAGGGAAAAATAGCCCAGTGAGGAAAGGAAATAAGGAAATAAATAAATGAAGAGAACAAATTAACAATAAATCATTCTAAAAACAGTAACAACGTCAAAACAGACATGTCATATATAAACTATTAACAACATCAAAAACAAATATGTCATAAATAAACTATAAAAGACTCATGTCCGCCTGGTCAACAAAAAAGCATTTGCTCCAACTTTGAACTTTTGAAGTTCTACTGATTCAACCACCCGATTAGGAAGATCATTCCACAACTTGGTAACAGCTGGAATAAAACTTCTAGAGTACTGCGTAGTATTGAGCCTCTTGATGGAGAAGGCCTGGCTATTAGAATTAACTGCCTGCCTACTATTACGAACAGGATAGAATTGTCCAGGGAGATCTGAATGTAAAGGATGGTCAGAGTTATGAAAAATCTTATGCAACATGCATAATGAACTAATTGAACGACGGTGCCAGAGATTAATATCTAGATCAGGAATAAGAAATTTAATAGACCGTAAGTTTCTGTCCAACAAATTAAGATGAGAATCAGCAGCTGAAGACCAGACAGGAGAACAATACTCAAAACAAGGTAGAATGAAAGAATTAAAACACTTCTTCAGAATAGATTGATCACCGAAAATCTTGAAAGACTTTCTCAATAAGCCTATTTTTTGTGCAATTGAAGAAGACACAGAACTTAAATGTTTCTCAAAAGTAAATTTACTGTCGAGAATCACACCTAAAATTTTGAAAGAGTCATACATATTTAAAGAAACATTATCAATACTGAGATCCGGATGTTGAGGAGCCACCGTCCTTGACCTACTTACAATCATACTTTGAGTTTTGTTAGGATTCAACTTCATACCCCATAATTTGCACCATGCACTAATTCTAGCTAAATCTCTATTAAGGGATTCACCAACCCTAGATCTACATTCAGGGGATGGAATTGATGCAAAGAGAGTAGCATCATCTGCATATGCAACAAGCTTGTTTTCTAGGCCAAACCACATGTCATGTGTATAAAGTATAAAAAGTAATGGGCCAAGAACACTACCCTGCGGAACACCGGATATCACATTCCTATAATCACTATGGTGCCCATCAACAACAACTCTTTGAGATCTATTACTTAAAAAATCAATAATAATGCTAAGAAACGACCCACCAACTCCCAACTGTTTCAGTTTGAAAACAAGGGCCTCATGATTAACACGGTCAAAGGCAGCACTAAAATCAAGGCCAATCATACGAACTTCCCGACCACAATCAAGGGATTTCTGTACAGCATTGGAGATTGTAAGAAGGGCATCACATGCTCCAAGGCCTTTACGAAAACCAAATTGCAAACTAGGGAGTAGATGATTACCTTCAGCAAACCTATTAAGACGTTTTGCCAGAAGACATTCAAAAACTTTAGATAATATGGGAGTTATGGAAATTGGGCGGTAATCAGTGGGACTTGAGCTACCACAAACACATTTACATAGAGGAGTAACATTACCAATTCTCCAACTAGTGCTAAAAGCTCCTCTTCTTGCTAACTTGCGCAAAATAACAGATAACTTTGGAGCTAAGAAATCTGCTGTCTTTATAAAAAACAAAGGAAAAATACCATTTGGGTCTACACCTCCATAAGCATCAAGGTCCATCAACAGAGCTTTAATCTCACGAGATCGAAAAGCTAAACTAGTTAGTTTAGCCTCAGGAAAACAGGAATTCAAGTTTTTCATTACTCTGTTTACTGTCAAAAACATCAGCCAAAAGGGTTGCCTTTTCCTTTGGACAGTGAGTGACTGAGCCATCTGGTTTAAGTAAAGGAGGAACTGTTGCATCTACACCAAAGAGTGCAGATTTAAGGGTAGACCACCATTTATGTTCCTGAGTTGTACCGGAAAGTGTTTCTTTTATGGTTAAATTGTACTCCTTTTCAGTTGAGGCATAAACTCTCTGAGCAAAAGCTCTAAGCTGAGTATAGTTGTTCCAGGTCAAATTTGATCTGTTACCCTTCCAAAGATGATAGGCCTCCTGTTTCTCCAAATAAGCACGTCTACAATCATCATTGAACCACGGTTTGTCCTTCACTCGGTACCTTAGCACACGAGAAGGGATACGCCTATCAATTATGTTGACTAGATTCTCATTCAAAGGGACAACAGGATCTACACTATTATATAATTGTGACCAATTCAAGCACAAAAGATCATGTAAAATCCCATTCCAGTCTGCTTGGGATTTCATATAAATTTTACAAGAATATGATATATCAGGGACAGGCTGCTCAGTCTTCACTAATAATGAAATCAAGGCATGATCAGATGTCCCGACTGGAGAACCAACCTTACTAGTTATAACGCCAGGGGAGTCGGTGTATACGAGGTCCAAGCAATTACCAGACCTGTGAGTAGCTTCATTTATGATTTGCTCACAGCCTGATTCAGAGGCAAAGTCTAAAGCTCTTAAGCCATGGCGATCGGTAGGAGAGATAGAACTTAACCACTCCCTATGGTGAGCATTAAAATCACCAACAAAGACAAAAGAAGCCTTTCTATCATCTTCTTGTATCTTAGCCATAATGGTAAGAAGACAATCGAAGATAGAATCATCTATGTCTGGATTCCGGTAGATCGAACACAAATAAAAGTTGTTATGCCTGCCACAAACTTTTATTACCTGAATCTCATGACATCCACATTGATAGCAGGACTTATGAGAAGCAGGGTACTCGGTCCTAATATGCACCGCCATTCCCCTGGCCCTAGGGATGGCATCACGTTTCAACATTATTGGCTTCTTAAAACCAGTTATAAGGAGCTCAGATGAGTGCCTCATATTAGAAACCAAAGTTTCTGAGCACAAAAGAATATGATACTGTCTGGACGCAACTGTAAGGTCTTGGATATTTGCATGAAGACCATGAATATTGCAATACAGAAGACGACATTGACGAAATCTAGGACGTACTGGTCCCGGATTTCGCTCAATGTCTCCAGACAGCATAAGAATTAATAGAAATAAAAAAGAGACAGCATACTTAAAAACTAGATTAACAAGAATTATAACAAAAACAATACGTACAGAATTATAAACAAAGTGATTGATGATACCCATAGACTATAGTAAAAAGTCGGAAAAACTGGTCAACATGGAGGAGCCGATACACCATGCAAGGCTAAATACCCTCCAGGATAGCCACTTCAACTAAAGGGAGGACAGTAAGGATGGTTTTGAGAAGAAAAATAATCAGAAAAAGGAAAAGACAACCTCTTGATAAACCACCAGGCATCCGTGGCCCTTCTATTAAGCCTGCCCAACACACCATTTCAAAAAAACAAGAGGAAGAAAAAAAAATAAGATAGAATAGTGTGCCTGAGTGTACCCTCAAGCAAGAGAACTCCAACCCAAGACAGTGGAAGACCATGGTACAGAGGCTATGGCACTACCCAAGACTAGAGAACAGTGGTTTAATTTTGGAGTGTCCTTCTCCTAGAAGAGCTGCTTACCACAGCTAAAGAGTCTCTTCTACCCTTACCAAGAGGAAAGTACACTGAACAAATTGCAGTACAGTAATTAACCCCTTGGGTGAAGAAGTGTTAAGTATCTCATTGCTGTCAGATGTATGAGGAAAGACGAGAATATGTAAAGAATAGGCCAAACTATTCTGTGTAAGTGTAGGCAAAGAAAAAATAAGCTGTGACCAGAGAGAGGGATCCAATGCATTACTGTCTGGCCAGTCAAAGGATCCAATACCCCTCTAGTGGTAGTATCTCAACGGGCGGCTGGTGCCCTGGCCAACCTACTACCTACAAATCAAGGGATACAGCAAAGGAGAAGCTTCGTACCTGGGTAAGGGGCTTCCAAAAGAACACCTCTGGACCTTATCTTCCAAGTGAGAAGATGAGGGCGTATCTTTTCCCTAAGGCATCAGCTGATGCAGTGATTCCCCAGCCTCAAGAGGAGATCCCCCAAGTTCAGATCCAGGTGGATGCTGAAGTCGCAGTCGCTTTGCAAGACATCCAGTTAGATGACAGGATGTCTGACGTGGACGAGCGTCTGGAGGAAGACCTCCTGGCAGAAGCCCAGGATGAAGTTCAAGCCCCAGACGTTGTAGAGGAAGAGGTCGACGAGGTGTCAGCTACTCCGGTTCAGATCCCGGAGCCTATTCCCTCAACATCGGCCGGTCTCCCAGTAGAGCTGGGACAGGCCCTCTCCTCCATTGTTGGAATGATCCAACAAATGCAGAAGGAGATTAAGGAGAAGGCGGCTGCAATGGAACTGCGAATGCAGAGACTTGCAGAATCACATGGGCCCAGGAAAAGGCTCAATGTGAAAGACCTTCCCGTGTGCTTAGATGCTAACCCATGGGGGTATGCTGAGCACATGCCGATGATGACAGGAAAGATCGTCATCTCGGATAAGCTGAGCTCAGTTCCCCTAGAGGAGGTGGAATTCTGGCCCAGCAAGGCATCATATCCGGACTGTTATGTCCGGCTGAGGAAGGAACCAGCTTCAAAGGAGGAGACAGTTCGGCGAGGACCTCCCTAAGCTGTCTGACTTTCTCGTGCGGAGAGAGTTCGAAACAAAAGAAAGACTGGCTGCCTCAATGTCTCTTCAGACTACTCTTGAGACGATGGCAAGTGACCCCAAGGTCCATGAAATGTTCATGGTGGTGGCCAAGACTCATCGGGCCACAGTGACGAAGGACCTTTATGGCTTCGTCAAGGCGAGGAGAGCTTGTAGGGAGTTCGTGTTCACCTTGGCTACGGTGAGGCACGAGCCAAGGAAACTAATCTCCTCCAACATTTTGGGCAAAGACCTTTTCCCTACCGATTTGGTCAAAGAAGTTGTTGATAAAGCCGCCTTGGAGAATAGAAACCTTCTCCAGAAGTGGGGCCTGGCTATCAAAAGACAGTTTTCCCCGGATGAGGGTCCTCAACCAAAGAGGAAGACTATGAGGACTAGGCTACCGTTTCGGCCAGCCAAGCCTTTTAGACAGCAACAGCAACTGCAATTGCCATTGCCTCCAGTGCCCCAGATCGTGCCACAAACCCAGACCACTTTTCAGTGGGTACCCCAGGCCGTGTCGACACAGTCCACGGCATTCACCCCAGCGTTCGAAGGGCAGTCTACTTCCTTTCGAGCAAAGCCTAGAGGAGCAGCCAGAGGCTCGTCTATGTGCCCCTCAAGGGGAAGAGGATTCAGGGGTGGTCGTGGTCAGGGAGGCAAGACCTCAGGACGGCAGTCAAAGTGAGATGATACCGGTAGGAGGGAGACTTCTGAAATTTCGGGATCGGTAGACCTTCGATCCCTGGGCCCACAACCTACTCAAGAATGGACTGGGCTGGAGCTGGTACAGCACTCCACCCCCGTGCCTTCGGTTTTTCCAACACTCCACCCCCGTTCTGGAGGAGTACGTTCAAGAACTGTTGGAGAAAAATGTGATCCGAAAGGTGAAGTCCATCAAATTCCAAGGGAGGCTGTTTTGTGTTCCCAAGAAAGACTCGGAAAAGCTCAGAGTCATTCTGGACTTGTCGCCACTCAACAAGTTCATAGTGAATTGCAAATTCAAAATGCTAACACTGCAACACATAAGGACCTTACTGCCCAAGAGGGCATATTCCGTCTCTATAGACTTGTCAGACGCCTATTCGCACATTCCAATCAATCATCGACTCTCCCCCTACCTAGGGTTCAGGCTACAACGAAGACTATACGCCTTCAGAGCCATGCCATTCGGGCTAAACATAGCCCCAAGGATTTTTACAAAGCTTGCGAGCGTAGCTCTCAAACAATTACGCCTAAAGGGAATTCAGGTAGTAGCCTACCTGGACGACTGGTTGGTGTGGGTAGCATCCGAGACAGAATGCTTGCAAGCTTCCAGTCAAGTGATCCAGTTCCTAGAGTACCTAGGCTTCAAGATCAACAGAAAAAAGTCTCGATTTTCTCCATCTCAAAAGTTCCAGTGGCTGGGAATCCACTGGGACCTTTTGTCACACCGTTTCTCCATCCCGGCGAAGAAAAGGAATATAAGTGCCAATCTACAGTACTAGAAGGCAATATGAGTCATCTTGGAGAAAATGGGTGGCCTTTGTCAAGGCGAAGAATCCGCAGGAGTTCTCGACAGACTTCTGCTTATCTTTCTTCATCCACCTCCATGGTCAAGGATTGGCAGCTAACACGATTTCAGCGTGTAAGTCTGCTTTGACAAGACCCATTCTATATGCCTTCCAGGTCAACCTAGGTAACGAGATCTTTAATAAAGTCCCGAAAGCCTGCGCTAGGCTCAGACCTTCAGCACCTCCAAAGCCCATTTCATGGTCTTTAGACAAAGTTCTTCATTTCGCTTCTCTGTTGAGCAATGAAGAGTGTGCGTTAAAGGATTTGACACAAAAAGTTATTTTCCTATTTGCACTCGCGTCCAGGGCCAGGGTTAGTGAGATTGTAGCCCTCTCGAGAGAGGCAGGTCGTGTTCAGTTCCTGGATGGGGGAGAACTGAACCTGTTTCCGGATCCTACGTTTCTCGCCAAGAATGAGTTACCCACCAACAGGTGGGGTCCCTGGAGAATCTGCCCTCTGAAAGAAGATGCATCTCTATGTCCAGTAGAATGCCTAAAGGTCTATCTTCATAGAACTTCAGACTTCAAGGGTGGTCAACCATTCAGGGGAGAAACATCAGGCTCAAATTTATCTCTGAATCAACTCAGAGCGAAAATCACATATTTTATTCGCAGAGCGGATCCTGACAGTACACCCGCAGGTCACGATCCGAGGAAAGTTGCCTCATCCTTAAATTTATTTAATTGTATGGATTTTGAACATCTCCGTTCATACACTGGCTGGAAGTCTTCCAGAGTTTTCTTTCGCCACTATGCGAAGCAAGTAGAGGAACTAAAGAGATCTGTGGTAGCAGTGGGTCGCGTCGTTAACCCTACTGTTTAACTCTGCGAGGAACAGTGGTTTTAATTGGGACGATTAATTCAAGGGTGAGTGTGTAGTTACATACTGTACTACAAACTAAGTGAGGGCACTGAGTTGCCCATGTAGACTGTTCCATTTCTAAAGGTGAACCTAGCATAAGTGCAGACATGTGTGCCGAGGGTTTCTAACGCTAATGTCATTGATTTGTAATACAGACTTTTATGACTTTGATACCTCGGTATCTTAAAAGTGGCATTTAATGTTTT
>NC_090725.1:50991696-50996696 GCF_036898095.1 Palaemon carinicauda | reverse complement strand
TGAAAAGCTTCAAGATATACTATTAGGACATAATATGCAACAAATAAACCACATTCCAACAAGAAAGGAAAATGTCCTAGATCTAGTATTTGTGAATGAGGTGAATTATGTTAAAGAAATAATAGTGTATAACACGGGAATTTCAGACCACAATGTCATAGAATTGATAGTTCATTCCAAAGCACGTGATCATAGAATTAATAAAAGCACAAAACTTTGGGAAGGATATGGAAAATATAACTTTTACAGTAAGAATATAAAATGGTCAGAAATAAATGAAGAACTGAATAAAGGATGGAAAAATGTATTTATAAGTGATAATATACAGGTAAATACGGACATACTGTACAAAATACTGGAGAAAATTGTTGAAAAATATGTACCGAAAAAAAACAATAAACAAAAGACGTGCATACCAAGAGACAGAAGGATCTTATTTCAGAAAATTAGAAAGTGGAAGAAAAATCTTGCAAAAGAAAAAAATGTGTGGAAAATGAGAGAAATAAAATGTAAGATAGAAAATGTAGAACAAAAGATTATACAGTCGAAAGAAAATGAAAAAAGGGACTTAGAAGAAAGGACACTTCAAAATATAAAAAGAAACCCCAAAGTACTTTACTCCTATGCAAAAAAGATGAATAAAAGGAGAATAGAAATAGGCCCTCTAAGAATTGAAGGACGGCTAACGAATGAAAAAAAGGAAATATGCAACATATTAGCAGAAAAATATAAGAGTGAGTTCACGCCAAGAATTGCGAATGAGAATAATGAAACAGAAATGAGAGAAGAAAATGTCGAATATCTAACGGATATAGATATTAATGAAGCAGATATTGCCACGGCTATAAACGAAATTAAAAATGGATCGGCAGCCGGACCAGATGGAGTTCCAGCGATTTTGTTAAAAAAACTGCAAACACTATCGCGGAGCCGCTTGCAATACTGCTAAGACAGGGTATAGATATGAGCGAGATATATGTTAAACATAAATTAGCTTATATAACCCCTATCTTCAAAAGTGGATCAAGACTAGAGGCAAGCAATTATAGACCTGTTAGTCTAACATCACATATTATGAAAGTGTATGAGAGGGTAATAAAAAAGAAAATAATGAACCATTTGGTCAAAAATAATTTGTTTAATGTGGGTCAACACGGTTTAGTACCTGGAAAAAGTACACAGACCCAACTGATAGCACACTATGAAAACATATACAATAATATGATAAATGAAAAAGACACAGATGTGATCTATCTAGATTTTGCAAAAGCCTTTGACAAGGTAGACCATAACATATTGGAGAAAAAAATGAGAAAGCATAATATTGTGGGAAAGATAGGAAAATGGGTAAAAGAATTCCTGCAAAACAGAAAACAGATAGTGGTTGCAAATGACGAGAAATCAGATGAAGCCCAGGTAATATCTGGTGTGCCCCAAGGTATTATGATCTCAGACATAGACTGTGATGTTGAAAACTCCGTAGTTAGAAGTTTCGCCTATGACACAAGAATAAGTAGAGAAATTACTTGTGATGAAGATAGGAACTCACTACAAAGAGATCTAAACAAAATATATGAATGGGCGGAGATAAATAGGATGGTATTTAACTCCGATAAATTCGAATCAATAAATTATGGAAACAGAGAAGGAATGGTGTATGCATACAAGGGACCTAATAATGAGACAATCACAAACAAGGAAGCAATTAAAGACCTTGGTGTAATTTTAAATAGGAATATGTTATGCAACGACCAAATAGCAACACTGTTGGTTAAATGTAAAGCAAAAATGGGAATGTTATTCAGACACTTTAAAACAAGAAAAGTTGAACACATGATAATGCTTTACAAAACTTATGTGCGTAGTACACTCGAGTACTGCAATGTGATATGGTACCCACACTACCAAAAGGAAATTGCGCAAATAGAGAGTGTACAAAGGTCCTATACTGCTAGAATAGAAGAAGTTAAAGACCTTGATTACTGGGAAAGACTGCAATTTTTAAAACCATACAGTCTAGAAAGGAGAAGAGAACGCTACATGATAATACAAGCATGGAAGCAAATAGAAGGAATTGCTGAAAACATCATGGAGCTTAAAATATCAGAAAGAGCAAGCCGAGGTAGATTAATAGTGCCAAAAAGCATTCCAGGTAAACTGAGAAAGGCGCACAGGACATTAATCCACTACGCACCAGCATCGATAATGCAGCGACTATTTAATGTGCTGCCAGCTCATCTAAGAAACATATCAGGAGTGAGCGTAGATGTGTTTAAGAATCAGCTCGATAA
This sequence comes from Palaemon carinicauda, assembly GCF_036898095.1. Classification (NCBI taxonomy): domain Eukaryota; kingdom Metazoa; phylum Arthropoda; class Malacostraca; order Decapoda; family Palaemonidae; genus Palaemon; species Palaemon carinicauda. The sequence continues at coordinate 50,994,405 of NC_090725.1, read as the reverse complement.
ATACCTAAGATGCATCCCAGACCATCCAAGACTGGAAGATGCAAAATACACCGGAAGATGCATTAGCAACTCTCTGGTGGATATACGAGGTGCCTCACACTGAGGGACCTGGGGGAACCCAAACAAAAAATAAGGCAAAATAAGGCAATAAGGCAAGCCAGACCAGGGTATCAGCCGAGTTTAGTTGGTACTGCTAAGTACCACAGCCCCCCCCCCCCCCCCCCCCCGTTATCCATCACAAATGAAGCATATATGCTAAATCCCCTCAGTGATCACCGAGGCGACCGGAGGAAGCAACAATGTGTATCCCAACTACGTCATGGAAATGATTTAGGAAAACCAGAAATAAATGAAGGGTGTGGTTTAAAAACATTGAAAACAAAAAATAAACGTCATTGGGATAAAAAAAAAACATAATACATGTTTGGTAACACACTAGCAGAGAGAGAATTCTAAGACTTGAAAATTGAGATAATAAGTGAGACACTTAATTGTGTGATGTATAGATAAGTAAATTGCACATGCAATGAGCTATAGATAAAATGCCTTATGGGAGGTATTTTTCCCTTACCATGAGAGAGAGAGAGAGAGAGAGAGAGAGAGAGAGAGAGAGAGAGAGAGAGAGAGAGAGAGAGATACCAACTTTTAAGAATATGAATCTGTCCCCGGATGGTTTAGAATGTGAGAGGGTAGTTATGCTAAGAGATTTGAATACAAAAGTAGGTGGCAGAAAAAGTGCAAAACATGTTAAGCTTGTAGTTTCTGAAGTAAATGAGTTTGGAGAAAGTTTTGTAAACACGTATCAAAAGAGGTTTAAGTGTTGGAATTACAAGGTATCCGAAGAACATAAATAAGAACAGTTTGCTAGAGAATATAGTGGATAAAAATATTTACTAGATTATGTATCAGTAAAATGCGAATGGAAGAGCAAGTTGAAGAATATAGTAGTGAAAAATAGTACTGGCTGAAGGTTTATCAGATCATTATTCAGTTTAAACAAAAAGTTAACATAAATATAATTTGAAGATAAAAACTTATAAATGCAAGAGTAAATCTAACTAGCAAAAGTAAGCAGGATAGGAAGAAAGTACGAAGAGCATAACTATATGAAGAACTAAGCAGCGAATGAAAAGTCATACGGGATGTTTTTAAATTTCCCTTTTAGATGAAAGGATGGATCAGAGTACTTTGAGTTGGTATAGTCATGTGGAAAGAATGAACAACAAGAGGTTAGTGAAAAGAGTATATGATTTTATAGTAGCTGGAGGTAAGAAGACAGAAAGGCATAGAAAAACCTAGTGTGTGAAAAAACCATTGGAAAGGGAGGACTTTGATATCCAGAAGAAGTAAGACTTGAGTGAATGGCACAGAATCTTCTGTCTAATATTGACGTTGTTTTTCTTATTCCCCCTTCAGATGATGAATGTGGCAATGACTCCTTATGTTCTTTTCTTTAGCCATTCTCTATCAAGGGAAGAGGCTTTGTGACATGTATGTATATATTCTATATGTATATGTGCATAAATATATACATATATGTGTGTGTACGAGTTTGTGCATGTGCGTATATATTGGGGTGTCCCCGCGTAGGCAGGAGTAGTAACGTGTACAAATACTTCTAATATATTTGATTTAATTACTTATCACGTGCGCGCACACACACACACACACACATACATATATATATATATATATATATATATATATATATATATATATATATATATATATATATATATATATATATATATACATATATATATACTGTATATATACATGTTTATTTGGTGCACAGAATTTTACAAATGTTTATATCCAAGTGCATTGGAGTAGGGCAACAAACAACTATGAAAAATAACAGAAACTAGGGAAAATAACTTATGAAAAAAAAGTAACAATGCGGCTTGAGGAAAATTAACCGAGGGTCTTAAACCCTCGTGTCCTCTACCCCCTTGGCCACGATGTACCCTCCTTTTGGTCTGTAAGGGTCACCCCCTACCCCTCTGACCGCACCCCCCCCCCCCAACTACCCGAAACAAAACCAACCTTCCAAGGAGGCTCTGGAGGACTTTGTCCAAACTTTTCTTCAAGATTAAACTAATTGGAAGAGAGAGAGAGAGAGAGAGAGAGAGAGAGAGAGAGAGAGAGAGAGAGAGAGAGAGAGAGAGAGAGAGAGAGAGAGAGAGAGAGTCGTTTGCCTTATTAGATGGAATTAAAAAGAAATAATGAGAAAGTATACCGGTAAGTATTTAACGATGGCACTTGAATAGATCAGATCTAAATCGAAATCTGAAAAATGTTGATATCTTAAATTTTTTTCATAGAAAAAATTCATCAGTAGAATATCTGCATTGTACTTGTTCTTTTCATTTCTGTTTCTTTCTTTGCAATATCTATTGTTTCTACCTGTTTACATCTAGCCAGATTAGAACATTCTCCTAACATAGAGAGCCGCATGAGAAGATGCATTGAAGCTTTATTGGAACACTAATATTTGAGTCACGAGGCCATTGGATTCAGGAAAACTTAGAAATTTTGGTAAATAATGAGGTGTCAGAGTATTTCCAAGTTGAAGACTTACACATAATGGTATTATAAGGGACTTTCGACATTGAAATATGATTGTGTATTAGCCTTCAGGCCACCTGATTGGCATGTGGTTACTCATTTTCCGTCCGTATGAGCATATAGCTCATCATAATATGACGG
>NC_090725.1:50979196-50986696 GCF_036898095.1 Palaemon carinicauda | reverse complement strand
GCTAACAGAAAATCTAGCAAGAAGTTTCCAAGTTATCCTGCCAACAGAAAATTCAGCAAGAGGTTTTGACGTAATCCTGCTAACAAACAAAATGGCAAGAAGTTTTGTTATAATACAGCTAATAAATAAACCAGCAAGAACTTTTGACATAATCATGCCAACAGACAGACCAGCAAGAAGTTTTGACATAATCATGCTAACAGAAGGACCGGCAAGAAGTTTTCACGCAATCCTGCTAACAAACAAAATAGCTAGAAGTTTTGTCGTAATCCTGCTAACAGACAAACTAGTACGAAGGTTTTACGTAATTATGCTAACAGAAAGACCGGCAAGAGGTTTTGACAAAATTATGCTAACAGAAAGACTGCCAAGAAGTTTTGATGTAATCAAGCTAACAGAAAGACTGGTGAGAAGTATTCACGTAACCCAGGTAACAAGCAACCAGCAAGAGGTTTTCACTTAATTATGGTAACAGAAACACCAGCAATAAGTTTTGACGTAATCATGCTAATAGAAAGACCAGCAGGAAGTTTTGATGTAATCATGCTAACAGAAAGACCAGCAAAAAGTTTTTACGTAATCATGGTAACAGAAGGACTGGCAAAAAGTTTTGGCGTAATCAAGCTAACATAAAACACTGGCAAGAAGTTTTCACGTAATCCTACTAACAAACAAAATGGCAAGAAGTTTTGTCATAATCATGCTAACAAACAAACCAGCAAGAAGCTTTTACGTAATCATGCTAACAGGAAGACCGGCAAGAGGTTTTGACCAAATCATGCTAACAGAAAAATCGACAAGAAGTTTTGATGTAATCATGCTAACAGAAACACTGGCAAGAAATTTTCACGTAATCCTACTAACAAACAAAATGGCAAGAAGTTTAGTTTTAATACCGCTAACAAATAAGCTAGCAAGAAGTTTTGACAGAGTCATGCTAACAGACAGACCAGCAACAAGTTTTGACGTAATCATGCTAACTGTAACACTGGCAAGAAATTTTCACGTAATCCTACTAACAAACAAAATGGCAAGAAGTTTAGTTTTAATACAGCTAACAAATAAACCAGCAAGAAGTTTTGACAGAGTCATACTAACAGGCAGACCAGCAAGAAGTTTTGACGTAATCATGCTAACAGAAAGACCGGCAAGAAGTTTTGACATTGTCATGCTAACAGAAAGACCGGCAAGATGTTTTGATGTAATCATGCTAACAGAAAGACCGGAAAGAGATTTTGATGTAATCATCCTAACAGAATGACAGGCAAGTGGTTTTGACATAATTATGATAACAGAATGAGCGACAAGACGTTTTGAGGTAATCATGCTAACAGAATGCCCGGGAAGAGGATTTGATGTAATCATGCTAACAGAAAGACCGGCAAGAAGTTTTGACATAATCAAGCTAACAGAATGACCGGCAAGAAGTTTTGACGTATTCATGCTAACAGAAAGACCAACTTAATTATGAAAACAGAATGACCAACAAGAAATTTTGACGTAATCAAGCTAACAGAATGACCAGCAAGAAGTTTTGATGTATTTATGCTAACAGAAAGACCAGCAAGAAGTGTTGACGTAATCATGCAAGCAGAATGATCGATAAGAAGTTTTGATGTAATTATGCTAACAGAAAGACTGGCAACAAGTTTTCACGTAATCCTGCTAAAAAATAAAATGACAAGAAGTTTTGTCGTAATCCTGCTAACAGAAAATCTAGCAAGAAGTTTCCAAGTTATCCTGCCAACAGAAAATTCAGCAAGAGGTTTTGACGTAATCCTGCTAACAAACAAAATGGCAAGAAGTTTTGTTATAATACAGCTAATAAATAAACCAGCAAGAACTTTTGACATAATCATGCCAACAGACAGACCAGCAAGAAGTTTTGACATAATCATGCTAACAGAAAGACCGGCAAGAAGTTTTGACGTTTTTATGCTAACAGAAAGACCGACAAGAGGTATTGACGTAATAATGCTAACAGAAAGACCGACAAGAGGTATTGACGTGATCATGCTAACAGAAAGACTGGCAAGAGAATTTGACATAATTATCCTAACAGAATGACCGGCAAGTGGTTTTGACGTAATCGTGATAACAGAATGACCGGCAAGAAGTTTTGACGTATTCATGCTAACAGAAAGACCGGCAAGAGGTTTTGACTTAATCATGAAAACAAAATGACCAACAAGAAATTTTGATGTAATCAAGCTAACAGAATGACCGGCAAGAAGATTTGGCGTATTTATGCTAACAAAAAGACCGGCAAGAAGTGTTGACGTAATCATGCAAACAGAATGACCGATAAGAAGTTTTGATGTAATCATGCTAACAGAAAGATTGGCAACAAGTTTTCACGTAATCCTGCTAACAAACAAAATGGCAAGAAGTTTTGTTATAATCCTGCTAACAGAAAATCCAGCAATAAGTTTCCAAGTTATCCTGCTAACAGAAAATTCAGCAAGAGGTTTTGACGTAACACTGCTTATAGAAAATCTGGCAAGAAGTTCTCACTTCATCAAGCTAACAGACAAATCGGCAAGAAGTTTTGACGCAATTCTGCTGAGAGACAAGCCCGCAAGAATTTTGACGTAATACTGCTAACAGACATACCGATAACAAGTTTTGACGTAATCATGCTAACAAACAAACAAACATACAAATAAGCAAATAAATAAACACAGGCAATTTTATAATCACCTTGGCGGAGATATCTAAATTAAAGCAAGTGTCTTCTTTTCTCACGGGGGTCTGGTACGTTAGTTACAAATACGATTTTTGGAACTTTCATTGACCTAGCTAGCAAGACAATACACTAGAGATCGACCATATATACATATGATCAGCACCCAACCTTTAGGCTTCCCCAAACTCCCCCATCCTTAGCTCACTTGGATGGTGAACTTATAGGCACAACTTGAAAAGCAAGTGACCAGGCAGGGACGTTTCCAATAGACCACCTCAACCAAATTTCCAATCTATATTTAAATCCACCAAGGATTTTATGACTTTGGTGCAATTTGTTTTTGTATAAGCAGGACTACAAAAATTTAACAATTATTTTTTTAGAAACGTTACCATTCGTTAGACTTAACAAACTATGATATTCAGCTATCTTGGTCTCTGATTGCTATTAAGGACTTTAAGGATGTGAATAATAACAATTTTACTTTGCAGTGTGTTATATATAATCATAAGACAAGAGATAAAATACATCTAAATAAGGAAAAAATAAGAAATGAAGACTTATTGAAGCTGAAATAAAGAGAACACACACTAAATTACCTCAAAAATTGGCTTAGAAATAAACCCAAAATGTTACAAAACAAAAGTCATAAAAATAGAGAAAAAATATAGTAGAAATAAATATAAAAAAAAAATTACATAATATAAAATAAGGGACATATAATATAAGCACCCAATATAAACCAAAACAAAGGCGAAAACACAGGAAGGGCAGAAAATCTAGAATAAAAAAATATACGAAAAGAGAGAAACAAAACGCAGCAAATGAAGACAAAACCGGGAGAACATTGAGTGTGGCTGAAATAACCAATATCCCGAGAACGCGCCGAGGGGTGATAGATAGAGATGAAATGGAAGGGTTCCCCGAGCATTGGACCCGTCCGAAGGGGTCATTGGGACAGCTCTTACTTGCGATTCCACATATTAAAACTTATTGGAAGCAGTAAAAGATAAGACTTTTCTTAAGACCCTTTTGACAGATATATATTTTATCATATAATATTATATCATATTATATTATATTATGTTATATTATATTATATTATATTATGTTTTTGTTGAACATGCTAACAAAATTCGCTTTTTTTATATTTTGTATATGAAAGTCCTATTTTAATGTTGTTACTGTTCTAGGAATATTTTATTTCAATTGTTCATTACGTCTCATACAGTTTATATATTTCCTTATTTCCTTTCCTTACTGGGCTATTTTTCACTGTTGGAGATGTTGAGATTGTAGAATTCAACTAGGGTTGCAGCTTTTATATATATATATATATATATATATATATATATATATATATATATATATATATATATATTGTGACGGGCCGAGAGAGGAGTTGTTAACTCAAAGGCAGGATGCAATCAACTGAGTTTTATTAAGGAACACTCTTCTTTATATACAAAACCTCAAGGCAACAGGACATGACCTGTTCGAGAGACAGACAATGTTACTGAGCAAAACGGAGACATGATCATTCAGGTTCTTTTTAGTGCGAGGGAAGAGCGCAGATACAAGCATAATATATACAACATAATTATGTACAATTGTGTGCCACACGGTTGGTACATGGCTCCCCCCCTAAAAATGACATACTGCACATGTTAAATAGGGCGCCCTGATCTAGAGAGGCGAACTGTAGGCGGGTCATCTGGCAGAAGATAAGCAGGTTTTAGATGATCAATGGAGACCCAGTCTTCTTTGCCCCGAATGTTTAGTAGGAATGCTTTCGGACTGCGTCGGATCACAAGGAAAGGGCCCGTGTAAGGGGGGGTTAGTGGTGGCTTGCTAGTGTCGTTGCGCAGGAAGACGTGCATTGCAGAGTGCAAGTCCGTTGGTATGTGATGCTTCGCTGGGGGCTTGTAAGTCTGGCGGCACGGAGTAAATTTTCCCACGACATGACGTATGCGCTGGAGATCGTCGGAGGAGGTTGTAGAAGGAAAAAATTCGGCAGGGACGACCAACGGGTCGCCATACACCATTTCAGCTGCCGAGACGTCGAGGGCGTCTTTAGGAGTGGTCCTTAGTCCCAGGAGGACCCAGGGAAGTTGAGTAAACCAGTTGCAATCCTTGCAGCGGGACATCAAAGCTGCTTTGAGGGTGCGATGAAAACGTTCAACCATTCCATTGGCAGCGGGGTTGTAGGCCGTTGTCTGATGTAGGGTGATGCCCAGGAGAGTCGCTAATGACGTCCACAATTGAGAGGTGAAAGTGGTTCCCCTGTCAGAAGTAATATGCTCAGGGATACTGAATCTTGAAATCCATCCAGAGAGTAAGGCAGATGTACATGAGGGGGACGTTGCAGTTTCCATGGGAATGGCTTCAGGCCAACGAGTGGAGCGGTCGATGACGGTAAACAGGTAACGATGTCCTTGTGATGTGGGTAGGGGGCCTACAACGTCGACATGAATGTGTGCGAAACGACGCTGAGGTTGAGGAAAGGTGCCCACTCCTGAATCCGTGTGTCGATGTACTTTGGAAGTTTGGCAAGAAGTACAGGCGCGGACCCAATCCTTAGCATCCTTAGAAATGCCGTGCCAAATGAACTTTGCCTTCAGCAGCTGTGCAGTAGAACGGCACGAGGGATGTGAAAGGAGATGAATGAAATCAAACACCTGTCGGCGCATGGGAGCAGGAATCCAAGGTCGCGGTCTACCAGTACTGACGTCACAGAGGAGGGTGGTGTTGGAGTCTTCGAGGGGAAAATCTTCCCAACGGAGGGACGTGCAGGAAGTCCTACAAGCTTGATACTCTGGATCCTGTTGTTGGGCTTCAGCCAGGGCGTTGTAATCCAATCCCAGTTGAACGGCAGCCAACGTGTTTCTTGACAGGGCATCAGCAACGGGATTCATTTTCCCAGGGACGTATTGGAGGGTGCAATTGTATTCAGCCACGGCGGAGAGATGTCGGCGTTGACGGGCGGACCAGGCGTCAGACTGTCGAGTGAAGGCGTGCACCAGAGGCATGTGGTCTGTGCGAATGACGAAGGGCGTACCTTCTAAGATATGGCGAAAGTGACGGACAGCCAAGTGCACCGCCAGCAATTCTCGATCGAAGGTAGAATAACCCGATTCTGCCTTGGACAGTTTTCTGCTGAAGAAGGCCAATGGGCGGGGCGAGCCTTTGACCACCTGCTCGAGTACTGCACCAATAGCGACGTCACTGGCATCGGTGGTGAGAAGGAGAGGGGAGTGTGGGATAGGAAAAGTGAGAGCTGTAGCAGTTGATAGGGCCTTCTTTGCATAGCAGAAGGCTGCTTCTTGAAGGGGACCCCACTTCAGGTCCTTTGGCTTGCCCTTGAGGGAGGCGTAGAGGGGAGCAAGAGTGGCGGCAATGGCTGGCAGAAAACGGTGATAATAGTTGATCATGCCCAAGAATTCCTGCAGAGCTTTGACGGTTGAGGGCGCGGGGAAGTTCTGAACGGCTGCTACCTTCTCAGGGAGGGGATGGACTCCTTCAGGAGTGATACGGTGCCCTAAGAACGACACTTCGTTGGCGCCAAAGGTACACTTGTCGTACCGGACTACAAGGCCGTTTTGTTGCAGGCGGTCGAGCACGATGCGTAGGTGACGGGGGTGTTCCTCTTTTGAGGAGGAGAACACAAGTATGTCGTCCACATAACATACACAGAAAGGGAGGTCCCCTAAGATGCCATCCATGAGACGTTGAAACGTTGCCCCAGCATTACGAAGGCCAAAACAGGAGTAATTGAAAGTGTATGTACCAAACAGAGTGGTGATGGCGGTCTTGGGGATGTCTTCTGGGTTCATAGGCACCTGACAATACCCCTTCAGGAGGTCGAGCGTAGAGAAAACCTTTGCTTTGTGCAGGTAGGAGGTCACATCGGCAATGTTTGGGAGGGGGTAGTGATCCGGTTCTGTTTGCATGTTCAGGCGCCTGTAATCCCCGCACGGACGGAGGGAGCCGTCTTTCTTCAGAACGATGTGTAAGGGTGACGACCATGGGCTGGAGGCCTTTTGGCAAAGGCCCATTTTCTCCATTTCGGCGAACGTCTGTTTGGCGGCTGCCAATCGTTCCGGTGCCAGACGTCTGATTTTGCGAAGACTGGGGGTCCCGTCGTCTTGATATGGTGATAAATACCGTGCTTGGCAGGAACCGTGGGCGTTTGGCGAAGTTCTGGACAGAAAACTTCCGGGTACGACGTGAGGAGGTGGGCATAGGCATCCGTGGGTGCGCTGATGTGGAGAGCGAGGTTAGAGGGGGCTGGTTGAAGAGGTGTCGACAAGTACGAGTCTGCGTTGACCAATCGTCGGTGGGCGACATCGACCAGAAGGTGGAAATGAGAGAGGAAATCCGCACCGAGGATTGGCATTGTGACGTCAGCAACGAGAAACTTCCAATTGAATTTACCGTTTCCGAACAATAATGTGAGGTTCTCGTAACCGTAGGTGGGTATCGCAGATCCGTTGGCAGCTACTAAGCGGACGTCGGCAGATGTAGACAGACTACGTCGTGCCTTGAAGAGTTTCCTTAGCAAAAGAGAACGACAAGCACCCGTGTCTACCAAAAATCGCACGCCCGTTCCTGCATCCTGTAAAAAGAAAAGATTAGAAACATGGGAGGCCACCGCCACAAGCGATGGCCTACTTACACGTTTTTTGGCCACTGACAATCCTTGGCACATTTCTTCGCGGTTGCCCCGAATCTGCAGTGGTAGTAGCAAAACTGCGGCGGATGGGAGGTAGTAAGTAGCTGTAGAAGTCGTTCGTTGGGGCGCGAGCGATTGGTGG